>NW_025534469.1:7500-195807 GCF_020615455.1 Coregonus clupeaformis | reverse complement strand
ACTTTATGTTTGTTTTACCCCCATATGTAACTCTGTGTTGTTGTTTTATCGCACTGCTTTGCTTTATCTTGGCCAGGTCGCAGTTGTAAATGAGAACTTGTTCTCAACTGGCTTACCTGGTTAAATAAAGGTGAACAAAAATAATAATAATAATAATATTTCTATACAGACAATATTTGTTATAGATTATTCCAGCAGATGGAGCTATACTACTGTGTATATTACTCTTGAGCAGTAGGTGTGTCCAAATCCTGTGCATTTTACCAATGGCCTCGTTTGCCATGACGTATTTCCTGGGGCTTTGTGACGTGGACCCTCAGCTGTTTTGAGAGGGTTCAAACAATCATGTTTATTTTTTTATTTTGTAACCATTAACAATGTAGTATGGTAGTTGTAAGACTATATTCGATTAATTAGTATATCGAAGAAGCCAGGGGATCAATGCATAATGTAAACGGGAACTGGTAAACATATAGAATAAACCCTCCTAGGGCATTGGAAAGTTTCCCGATTATTGAGGCGCTCATGGGGAGTTTTGTACTGGTGTGCCTTCGTTCCTGGAAGAGGCCAGACTAGTTGGTTAGTGCATGGAGTGTGCTTTGCCTGTCATCGGTATTGCCTCGTCCCTATCTACGGAGACACTCAGGCTGTAACTGTGTCCGCTAGAAGGGCATCACGAGCCTGGCTGTAACGTTAGCTGAAACATGACGCCGTCGACGTTGATCCCGGTTGTTGTTGTTATGTGGAGTGAGTTTGTTTGAAATTATATTCCGATTACCGTCCAAATCGGCACGATCAGAGAAACAGAAGGCTGGGATTAGACACAGGGGAGAAATTGGGTGAAAGAGCGCGTGCTCTGAGCGCCGCAGAAACGCAGTAGGCTACATTGTATCAAGTAGTTGTTGCTGATAACGCGATACAGTGTTACTTTACTGAAATACCAGCGGGAGACGATTCAGGAACGTCTTGTATTCGAAGTTTATCGCCCAGCCGTATGCAGTTGTCAAGGACATTTGTGGTAAGTTGTCAGTTTTCTTAGCAATAATAAGCAATTTCTGCTATGGACCACAATTGTTGTCATAAAATACGATTAAACTTGAATGGTTTAGTGAAACGTTGGATAACTTTTTGAGCTACGAGCAGAAGTTTTCTTTATAGCCGAACTGGGCATGTTGACTCACTGGTATGACTGTCAAAAGAGGAGATATTCAATGTTTTGCGCCCAACTTTAAGAAAGACCTCCTGAAAGATGTTTTGATTCGATTGGAATTGTAGCTTGGCTGCTTATGATTTGAAGAAGGGTATATTCAGTGGAGAAAACGCTAATACTGTAGCCTTGCTACTGTATATGATTAAGCATTTTTCATGGTAATTTAACACTTTCCTTATGGTAGAGCATATGAATTGTCTGCAAGCAGCATACAGTGGAGTGTTAGAGGAGACCAAGACAGGATATTGTAGTGTGCTGTAAATTAAAAACCTTAGGACCTGGATACTCTTTGTCGATTGTGATACGAATGTATTGTCTAATCATATATTCAAGTGATTATCACCTTTAAGTGCCCTTATCATGTTTCCAGGTTAGTGTGTGTGTCAGAGCCTGGCTGTCCTCTCCCTGAGTTCCAATTTGCCTTTGGAAAAATGCAAATTGGGAAAATGCAAATTGTGCAAATAACAACTGGGCTCTGAGAAAGTTTGTTCCTGTTTGTGAGATATGTTGACTTTCTAGCCATTCCTCAACTCCTGAGCCAGTGGCCATGTTTTGATTGCTAGTAGGGAGACCTAACACCTCTGGCAGGGGAAAATGCTGAAGGGTTCTAACCTTGGCCACTGGTCTGTGGTTTGCCAATGTTATCTCCTGTCAAGGGCAAGAGCAGCATCACCACCTCCATCTGCAGTTGGACCTACACCTGGTGAAATTATCACTCTAGGATGTAATGTGTTTTCCATTTGGCATTTGGTGACCCTTTTTGATAATTTCAAGCAGAGTTATGAAATGTATGACAACTTTTTTTACTGATTTTGATTCACATCTATCTGTTATCGCTTGTGCAGCTTTATAATAGTTGCTGCCAAACTTTGACATATGGTATAATTTACTCTGCTAACACTTATGTGCACTGGCAGCAAGATGGCTGGTTTCCCACTTTCTCCTGCGAGCAGTAAAGTAGTTGAGCTTTTGTTATTCCATGGTGTATGGTTTTTATACTGACGTTAAACTCGGGCTGAATGGTTGAGTGCCCAGATGAGGTCACTAGGGGCGGGTGTACTTTGAGCCATGCGTGTCTGTGAACGTTAAAGGGAGGCTTGGGGAAGGTGCACACCTCTGTCTGTGTGTGTGCTGCCTCTGCATCAGATCGGACTGCATCAGAATCATAACAACAACAGTAGTCTGAAGCTCAAAGGTGAGCTGCATAACTTACAGCTTTTTTCCCCTTGAAAGTGTTATGCTGTTAAGACTGTAGTTTTCTTTAGGGCATTCAGAGAAAACTAGTGCCTGTTTATATTTAAGAGTATAATTACATTTTTATTCAGATAAGTATTTTGTCTTGTTTGTAGCCTCTTAAACTGGAATGTTTTGGTCTCTGAGCTCGACAAACAAGTTGTTTTGCCAGAAGCTAATTATCACTCTGACCATGTGGTTTAGCAGGTTTTAAGCCAATGCTTAATCTGGACCTCTACATTGTGTCTTTAGCATTGCAAAGAATTCTCTAAGTGTATCATAAATATTTGGGCATGAAGAAGCTTTGGTGTGCCCGAATAAATAAATGAACCGTGGAGAATCAGACTGATTTGTGCCCATCTCAGAGGAACGATCTGACTATACAGACTGTCTAACTTTGTGTTTGCTGCTCTGATAGCACTGGCTGCAGTTGCAGAGCAAACTCCTCTCCTCTCATAGTTGTGTGGAGGCACCGCAGCTCTTCTGCCCTGCAGGGTTCCACATGCACTGAGGTTTAGGGAACAATGGGCAGAATAGTGTGTCTGAGCGTGATATAATGGCTTTCGTGTTGCTTAAATGTTTCTCATTTCTGAGCTAAGGCTTTTTTATTTCTTTGCCAGGCATTTTCTTCTCAGAACCTTTTCTGTGAAACTAGGAATGTCAGTCATCATTGTGGAATAATAGGAATGTCAGTTTCTTGTTTCTTGAGCTGTCAATCCGGGCATATTCCTGCTATTGTAACACAGTGTGGTACTTTTTGTCATTTTATAGTTAAAATTGCATTGTATTTGGTGGCTTTGGCCAAGTGTTCTGTCAGAATAGTACATCAGTTCTGAAAGCTGAAGTTGTTCCACCTGAGTATTTTCATACTGCTACTTTTTGTAGAGCTGTTTTTGAACTGTTTAGTGATGAATCACCCCCTCTATAATAAAAAAGATATATGTTGCCGGCCAGTACAACAGCAGAACTAGGCATTACATAAAGTGTAAATGTTGCTGCTTGTTAGGCGGGTATGTTTTGTCAGGTCTATTAGAACAGCTGTAACTGTAGAACACAGGGATTTGACAGCCACTCTGCCAATGGATTTCACAAACCCTAGTGACTAGTAGAATTTCAACTTGGTCTTTGAAATGTTCTCATTGAATTAAATAACCTGGAATGCATCAAATGTTTATTCAAATAAGTATTTTGTCTTGTTTGTAGAATGTTTTGGTCTCTGTTGAGCTCGATAAACAAGTTGTTTTGCCAGAAGCTAATTATCACTCTGACCATGTGGTTTAGCAGATTTTAAGGCAATGCTTAATCTGGACCTCTACATTATTTCTTTAGCGTTGCAAATAATTCTCTAAGTGTATCATAAAACTTTGGTCACGAAGAAGCTTTGGTGTGCCTGAATAAATGGTTATTTTATGCATTATGTAATGTTATTTGTGATGGAATTAGGATACTACAGTACAAACCTTTAGTAATGAGTAAGTGTATGAGTCAGTAGGGATTTTTCCTCATCCCTATAAATTGTCTGAAAGGCGCAGTCAGAAGTAGTTTTATTTGGAGAATAGTTATTTGTAACTAACGGCCAGTAGGCCTATAGCTAGATCAGTATTGAAGAGATTTTAACTATGCCATGCTACTTTGTACCTCTGCCTGCTATTTTAAGCTTTAATTAGTTGAATCCTCCAGGATTTTTCACCCAGATTCTCATTTAGCATATTCATGCCATGCAACACTATCTCTCTGCTTTGTTTCTGCATTTCAAGACATTGTCTTTTTTCCAGACGCACTGTAATTTGCATTTATTGGGTTTCAATTGCCAAAAGTGCTTCAAAGGGGAGCTGAGCCTTGCATGTTTTTTCATATTTTCTTCTTTCAAATTTCCTGTGTGGAGCTTGAGCCTCCAAGGTTCCTCAGACAGAGCCCCATCCCAGCGGAGGTCTCATAACTGACTGACTGACCGACTGCCAATGGGTAACACTCATCCTAATAGGGACGACCAGCTGAAATCTCCCCATCACGCTCTCTCTCTGACACTCTCCATGACTCATCATCATCTGATTTCCTTTTGAAAGACCGAGCTGGAAATGAAATGTTATGTTCTATAAAAAATATTATTTGAAGGTTGAGGAACGGGTAGGGCCAGTGTTCTTTGTAGCTTTTTGGGAAAGTAATGGAAGAACGGACGTCTCAAAGCAGCCTCAACCACATTATCTGAAGTAAACTGGGCTGCATTTCTTAATTGGTTTCACTCTGAACACCTCTCATACTAGTGGTTAGGGATCTCTATGGGGTTGGACAGTGTTTTCATGATTCCGGTTCACAATGCTCTTTTAAGCTTTCTCATGAGTCAAGACCTAGACTAGTTATTGCTGGGTGACTTCTAGTCATTGCTGGGCGAAACTGAAGTCTTCTATCTTGGCTTACAGAAGGAGGGTGAGAGGGGAAGTAGAGTAGTGAATGTGGGATCCATAAGCTTTGCATAATACATGGTAAGAGACATCCACCACCTCCAGTGCTGAGAAAAGCCAGGAAGCAAAGTTAGGAGGAAAATAATATTTAAACCGTCATGGATTTGTTGTTAGTTTGTCAGGTGAACTGGCTGTTGAAAAGTCTGCCAGACACACAGTCTGCATTTGCAATCAACATTTTCATGCTATAGAAATTGGCATGGACTCTGTTTCCTTCAACTAATGATTGCTATTTTCTTTCAAAGTGCCTTTTGTAATTCCAAATACAATATGTGTTTAATTGTCATAGCTTCACTGAAAGGGAGAAGTAAGGACCTTGGACTCCTTTAACTAAAAAGTCAGTCAAGTCCATTGTTAATCTGGTATTGTTCCCCTGTAAATGTTGACATCTTCACGTCACTCCGCTCTCCTTTTGTAATGCTGTTGTCATGGTTGCGATGTAACAAGTCAGCCAACTTTGGCAGGATTGACTTCCCTCTGACAATACATGCTGCTTCCGCTCACTATTACAGCGCTCTGAATAGCAGCTGTAAGAGTTGTTTTTCTCATTGTGCTGAGCTCTGCTACACGTTTGTAACGCTCTCTTCTTCTTAGGTGATCCTGGTGCAGTGACTGTCCTGTGCCGTCTCTCTGCGCCCTGTATGTCCCCCGGCCACCCCCGGCCTGTCATAGAGACACTGAGCTCAGGGACTGCGCTGCTGTAGGACCCCATGGCTCTGGGCCCTACATCCTCCTCCATGGGCCCCTGGTCCTGGCTGGCTGAGCGGCTAATGCTGGGGCCCCTGCTGGTCCTGCTGGTGTCTGGGCTGGGCATGGCCCTTGGTCAGAGGGTTTACACCAACACATGGGCCGTCCATATCGCTGGAGGACCAGACGAGGCTGACCGCATTGCCGGTAAACACGGCTTCGTCAACCATGGCAATGTGAGTTGTTGGGTATTCTTCACCCTCTTTTGTTTGTGTCTCTGTGTGTTTTGTCTAAGTGAATGATTAGGGAATATCTACTACAGAAAGTGCTGATCTAGATCGCTTTTCCCACATTGCCTGTTAGTGCCAAATTACCTGACCCCAAATTGGCTTAAATATTTATTAGACTTGGAAGTTGCCAGCCTCTGAGGCACTTGGAACAACTTGAATTACGTTATCACTTTACTAGAGCAGAAAAAATACTTTTCTTTAAAAAAATATTATTTATGGGAGTAATATTGAGAATGTTGTGTGGTATTTATGTCCTACATAACTTGTAAAATGCAGTGCTTCTGCTGGATATTTAGGCTAAATATTAGTGTACCAGAGGCAGTGGTCCTTATAGAAACCCCTTGATGACTGTTTAATTTCAGTTAATCCATTCCAGAGAAATGACTCACCCAAACAGACTAAACACATTTACCTGAATGACTGCAGCATTGCCTTTCTGGGTAAGATGTCTCTTCTGTTACTCTCTTACTGAGAGTGGCTGACCACAACCTCAATACGAATCACACACCTGTGTGTGTCTGTGGAGATCTCTGGATTGTCCTGAAAGCGTCACTCATCACTCTGCTTTTCACACAGCTTTTAATCTCATTGCTTAAGGGAAGGAGGCCTTCAATGTCCACCATATGCTCAGCCTGCTGTTTTGTTTCATGTAAATGAGATCATCAGAAAATGGCCTCCCTATCCTCTCTGACATGTTAGCATTCTCAACACTACCACAGTCTTCCATGCTTTTCTGTTCAATGTAACATCCCACAACCTTTTTTCTGTGGTGGTCTTCCTTTGTCGCAGATGAGAGGCAAGTCATGGTACATTTCATGTGGTGTTAACATAACTTTTTGAACTAGCCATCAGACTCTTCCCTCTCGTCTCCTCAATGCGCTGTGTTGTGGCATTGTTTGCATAGTGGAGCTGTGTGTTTGTGTCAGGAACAGATGATCCTACACGAGCTTCCTGACCGGAACGCCCAATCAGAGCGTGGGTGAGATGGGACTTTGAACTGGGAATTGCACAGTGCGGATGATGGAAGACAAACAGGCAGTGGCAGGAATGGGACTCCGATCCTATGAGCAGCACCACCAGGGTTTAGGTTTTCACTGTTCCTCTCCTTCCTTCCGTTTTGAGGACAATCTATGAATAATTAAGCTCTCCTTGGGATAGTTTGTTGGGGGGGGGGTGTAAAAGAAATTAAACATTTCCTGTTTGTAAGTGGGCCATTATATTCTCTGGTTGCTCCATCAGAAGACTTCAATGGCGGTATGATGAGTAGAATTACTTTTTTAGTCTGTCATTTCTGCATCCATTTCACATTTAACTTTTATAGCTTCCTTCCTGGTTAGCCTGTATCCTGCTAGTCAACTAGTTCTAACTTCTTCCAGTTAGAAATCATTCATGATGCATCTGGTCTTGAGATAGATCTGTGTGTGTAAGATAATTATTCTTCCGGTGACATTATAAAGTGATACCTTTAGTTGGGTGTTTTATCATTCTGACATGTCTCTCTGTAATAGTTTCCATCCAGATGTTTTGTATGCTGCCTATTGTGGAACTGTAGTGGCTGTGAGTCAATTTCCTTTAAAAGGCCCTTTTGCCTAAATGTTTATTTTATACTAATGCCATGGGCAATAATGTTGAATTATCAAAAAATGATCTGAATCACATAGTAAACATCAGTTTAGACCTTTTTAGAGCTCAGACAGACTCAATAAAGGTTGCAAATGAAAAAAAGAAATTATCAATGGTGTCTGAAAACTCACCCGAGAGAGCGAGGGAGATGAAATAAGATTGCTTAATCCCTTTGAGGAAAATATGTTGTGGAAATAACTGGGGAGGATTGTGAAATCACTAGCTAGCAAGGAAACACACAAAATGGTTGCAAGAAAATATTCTCTTTTTAGTTGATTTATTTATAATATGTTTACATGGCGTCCATCAACAGATTATATTGTGGGCTATGGAAAGGTCAGACGATAAACCTTCCCTCCCACTGACTCCTAGGTTGTGTTTAGTGGGTGTATAATGTCAGTAATTGGTAGTGGTGTGGGCCTGTAGGCTGACGTGTGGGTGACTGATTGGTTCTAATGGAAAGGTGGACACAGTAATTCTTCCTTCTGAGGGAATCTAAGGAGAGTTTAATCAGCCTGCCCTGCCAGTGTGACCGGTGACCGGCCCTCACGTGGTAGTTAGGTTACCTCGGACATGAAGCCAGGCTTCCTGCCCTGGAGCAGTCTTGGCCTGTGGGTCTCTCTTCTCTCTGTTGACAGATGTTAGGCCTCTCCTTTCTATAGACTAGACCCCACCACTCTTCACAGGGCATCCATTTTTGATTAGGGGCCTGTATTCCAACCGACAGCATTTCTTACCGATCATCAGGAATGTTGTTTATGCTGCAAGACACCGAGTGCAGACTAATCAGTAATCTCACTGTGAAATGTCCATTGGCTTTGTTTTTACTGTGATTACTGGTAAGCCATTAACTATGTGTTGGCCATAAGGGAGTAAGGACTCCAGACATGACCATTAGAGACACTTACTCAGACTGTGTCCAGGAAACTGTGAGCTGTGTGTGGGCCTCTCTGTCTGTATGACTGCTGAGTAGATTTGTCCCATCACCATAAAGGGATCTGAACATGATGGAGACTTAAAAAGCTGTTTTGAGCCAAAATGGTGAAATAAGTTTAGGGCCTCACTCGGTTGACCAGAGCCAAGTTTAGCCAAGCCTCATTGGTCAGATCAGTAACTCTACTCGGCTAATGTGCTTTACTCTGACCTTTTGCTCTGGCAAAAAACACAATATTTTCTCTACATGGTTATACCTGGCCCAGCCCCAGACCTACAGCGGGAAGGGACATGCTGTAATGACAACACTTCAGCTTTTATAAGCTCTTGTCCTCCACTTTAGAGTTGGCAGAGTCTGGAAATCGAGTCTGAAATGTAGTTAGTTTTCTCTCTGCAGCAGTGTGGTATTTGAGTCTTCTCAGACATTTAGATTGCTCTTCCATTGCCCTTGGGTCTCTTCTTGAGGAATAAGGCAGCCAACTTCCTCAATATGAGCGTGGCACTTCTGTGCTGTTTGTACCCACTGAACTCGCCCTGGGTGGTGTGTGTGTGGTAAGGTTAGTCTGGGGGTGCTCCATCCCTCTGTATTTTGAAGGCCTTCCAGACTCCTCATCTCAGTACCATGTGGATCAGTGTGAGTATGTGTTCATCTGCTTTATCTAGCTGTATAGAAGGCCATGGATAGAGCCCACAGCTGCATGGACAGAGGCCATACAGAACCATGACTACACCTTACTACATGGAACAGTCACATCTGTTCAGCCAACAGTACATCATTTATGTGGAGTATTTGTTCATCGCACCTGCATTAATATGCATTAACTTTGAAATAACATGAAAGGAGATAAAACGGTCATGCAGAAATGCGATAATACCATCATGCAGAGAGATTCTCTGTTGAAATAGTACAATCATACTTAATGATCTTCCTGATGCAATGAGGAATCCATCGCCAGTCATTGTGCAAAAGCAATTGTAGTAGAGCTCTGATCAAAGCAGTTATTCTGTCTTCCCTGGACTGATGGTGAAGGAAACAAGGGTTCCAGTTGCCTGAGCAGGGCCTGGTGAGGAATGGCATGCCCCAGCTGTGGTGTGGGGCTGGTGTGTGCAGGTGTTGTATTGAAGTGGAGGGAGGGCAGGGGGATCACAGGCTGTAGCTGAGGGGGTTTTATGACCCCCTGATTGTCCCTGTAGAGTTCCCATCCATTCCACCCCTGGGACTCAGCAGCTCTGGCCCCTGGCTGGTTATTACGGCAATGAGCCACCGATGTCTCTGTTAAAAACGCAACCACCTTTTTTCTAATTTCACTGTTAACGTTGGCCAGCTGTTAAAAGTGGATTAGATAGGTGGCCAAATGGCCTGAGAATATATTATTTTTCTTGTTGCGTTTTTCTAGAGCTCTCCGAGAATGCAGGTGTACTGCAGTAGTTGGTGTTTCTCAACCTTGGGTGTTTTGCCTAAGCCCTGTGTCTGACCTGCCTGAGAAGTTTCTACTCCATCATGGCTGAAGCTCATAAAGCCTGCGATGTTGTTGATGAGGCTCGGAGTCCTGGTATTAAACCTGTCCCTCTGCTGGAATAGTGTGCTATTTCTTGGGCATACCTTGTCTCCTGTGGTTTACTGCCCCTGCCTGGCTTAATGGTCTCATATCTCTGGTCCTCTTTCTACCTACTCCTGATTAAAGACATATATCCACAGTCAATAACTGTCGTTATAGAGTGATTCACCCTAGCTTTTATAACATGGTTGACCTTTTGGCACTGTCATTGGGTTGGGGTAAGTTCGAATAGCAGAAGTTACACACACTTGTATATGAAGTTGAGAGCTTTTTTGAAAAGCGGTGTTTGCATGATGGATGTCTCTCTTTTCTCCACCTACTTTCATAGTTCCCAGGAATTTAGAACAGGTTTGTGCTGTTTTCCTTTTCGAGAAATGATGCAAATGCCTTGCTACTGATGTACAGATTTTTAACAAAATCTGCCTTTCCTGTCCTATTTTAACTAATGCCAACTTATTTTGATTATTTATAGACAGATGTGGGAAGGAAGCTGATCAATAAATAAATGCCTCATCGTTTCCATCACACGCTCATCAAAGTGGAATCCAGCGTTTCTCAGAACCCTGCCGTTTCCTTTTTCTCAACAAGCGCTGTGGTTTCTGTCACTAATGGCTGATGTGAACGCTTCCTGTGTTCAGGGGGTGAGCTAGGATGAGGAAGTGCCGGGGGGTACCCTTATTAGAGAAGGTCAAATCTCTTCATCTTTATGATAATAAGAACAGGAGCATCCAGTTCATTCCACTGATTCATAATAAATGTTGTAGATCTTAATGTTTTTCCACAAAATCCTGGACTATCGGACCACCATTTTATTACGTTTGCAATCGCAACAAATAATCTGCTCAGACCCCAACCAAGGAGCATCAAAAGTCGTGCTATAAATTCTCAGACAACACAAAAATTCCTTGATGCCCTTCCAGACTCCTTCTGCCTACCCAAGGACGTCAGAGGACAAAAATCAGTTAACCACTTAACTGAGGAACTCAATTTAACCTTGCGCAATACCCTAGATGCAGTTGCACCCCTAAAAACGAAAAACATTTGTCATAAGAAAATAGCTCCCTGGTATACAGAAAATACCCGAGCTTTGAAGCAAGCTTCCAGGAAATTGGAACGGAAATGGCGCCACACCAAACTGGAAGTCTTCCGACTAGCTTGGAAAGACAGTACCGTGCAGTACCGAAGAGCCCTCACTGCTGCTCGATCATCCTACTTTTCCAACTTAATCGAGGAAAATAAGAACAATCCAAAATTTCTTTTTGATACTGTTGCAAAGCTAACTAAAAGCAGCATTCCCCAAGAGAGGATGGCTTTCACTTCAGCAGTAATAAATTCATGAACTTCTTTGAGGAAAAGATCATGACCATTAGAAAGCAAATTACGGACTCCTCTTTGAATCTGCGTATTCCTCCAGGGCTTAGCTGTCCTGGATCTGCACAGACTCTGCCGAGGGCCTGGGATCGGGAGAGACACTTAAGTGTTTTAGTACTATATCTCTTGACACAATGATGAAAATAATCATGGCCTCTAAACCTTCAAGCTGCATACTGGATCCTATTCCTACTAAACTGCTGAAGGAGCTGCTTCCTGTGCTTGGCCCTCCTATGTTGAACATAATAAACAGCTCTCTATCCACCGGATGTGTACCAAACTCACTAAAAGTGGCAGTGATAAAGCCTCTCTTGAAAAAGCCAAACCTTGACCCGGAAAATATAAAAACTATTAGCCTATACTCGAATCTTCCATTCCTCTCAAAAATTTTAGAAAAGCTGTTGCGCAGCAACTCACTGCCTTTCTGAAGACAAACAATGTATACGAAATGCTTCAGTCTGGTTTTAGACCCCATCATAGCACTGAGACTGCACTTGTGAAGGTGGTAAATGACCTTTTAATGGCGTCAGACCGAGGCTCTGCATCTGTCCTCGTGCTACTAGACCTTAGTGCTGCCTTTGACACTATCGATCACCACATTCTTTTGGAGAGACTGGAAACCCAAATTGGTCTACACGGACAAGTTCTGGCCTGGTTTAGATCTTACCTGTCGGAAAGATATCAGTTTGTCTCTGTGAATGGTCTGTCCTCCGACAAATCAACTGTACATTTCGGTGTTCCTCAAGGTTCCGTTTTAGGACCACTATTGTTTTCACTATATATTTTTACCTCTTGGGGATGTTATTCGAAAACATAATGTTAACTTTCACTGCTATGCGGATGACACACAGCTGTACATTTCAATGAAACATGGTGAAGCCCCAAAATTGCCCTCGCTAGAAGCCTGTGTTTCAGACATAAGGAAGTGGATGGCTGAAAACTTTCTACTTTTAAACTCGGACAAAACAGAGATGCTTGTTCTAGGTCCCAAGAAACAAAGAGATCTTCTGTTAAATCTGACAATTCATCTTGATGGTTGTAAAGTCGTCTCAAATAAAACTGTGAAGGACCTCGGCGTTACTCTTGACCCTGATCTCTCTTTTGACGAACATACCAAGACTGTTTCAAGGACAGCTTTTTTCCATCTACGTAACATTGCAAAAATCAGAAATTTTCTGTCCAAAAATGATGCAGAAAAATTAATCCATGCATTTGTTACTTCTAGGTTAGACTACTGCAATGCTCTACTTTCCGGCTACCCGGATAAAGCACTAAATAAACTTCAGTTAGTGCTAAATACGGGCTATACTCGGCCTTGTCTCAGGATTGTAAGTTGGTGGTTGAGGATATCCCTCTGGTGGTGCGGGGGCTGTGCTTTGGCAGAGTGGGTGGGGTTATATCCTTCCTGTTTGGCCCTGTCCGGGGGTTTCTTCGGATGGGGCCACAGTGTCTCCGGACCGCTCCTGTCTCAGCCTCCAGTATTTATGCTGCAGTAGTTTATGTGTCGGGGGGCTGGGGTTAGTTGGTTATACCTGGAGTACTTCTCCTGTCTTATCCAGTGTCCTGTGTGAATTTAAGTATGCTCTCTCTAATTCTCTCGTTCTCTCTTTCTCTCTGAGAACCTGAGCCCCTAGGACCATGCGTCAGGACTACCGGGCATGCTGACACCTTGCTGTCCCCAGTCCGCCTGGCCTTGCTGCTATTCCAGTTTCAACTGTTCTGCCTGCGGTTACGAAACCCCTACCTGTCCCAGACCTGCTGTTTTCAACTCTTAATGATCGGCTATGAAAAGCCAACTGAGAGACCTGAGCCCTAGGACCATACGTCGGGACTACCGGCCGTGGTGACTCCTTGCTGTCCCCAGTCCGCCTGGCCTTGCTGCTATTCCAGTTTCAACTGTTCTGCCTGCGGTTATGGAACCCCTACCTGTCCCAGACCTGCTGTTTTCAACTCTTAATGATCGGCTATGAAAAGCCAACTGAGATTTATTCCTGATTATTATTTGACCATGCTTGTCACTTATGAACATTTTTGAACATCTTGGCATGGTTCTGTTATAATCTCCACCCGGCACAGCCAGAAGAGGACTGGCCACCCTCATAGCCTGGTTCCTCTCTAGGTTTCTTCCTAGGTTTTGGCCTTTCTAGGGAGTTTTTCCTAGCCACCGTGCTTCTACACCTGCATTACTAGCTGTTTGGGGTTTTAGGCTGGGTTTCTGTACAGCACTTCGAGATATTAGCTGATGTAAGAAGGGCTATATAAAATAAAATTGATTGATTGATTGATTGATTGATTGATTCAACCTCCAACTCTGTGTCTGTATTGTGTTAAGAGTACTCTGTTCCTTCTGTACTATGTGGAACCACAACGCACAAGGCCTAGCATTAAACCCATACATGATCTAATGGGGAAGGATGGTCTATCTCTGCCATCATGAGACAGGCTGATTCTAATCAGCGCTGGTACAGACCAGCCCCATGACTTGGCATGACTAGAGGTACTGGGGGGCATTTCCATCTAAAAGGACCCATGAGCATCAACATGTGAAGTTCATAGGCGCATGTCAAATGAATGCTAAGAGTCTATCCTTTTGAGAAATTTAAGGTGTATATATACACTGCTCAAAAAAATAAAGGGAACACTTAAACAACACAATGTAACTCCAAGTCAATCACACTTCTGTGAAATCAAACTGTCCACTTAGGAAGCAACACTGATTGACAATAAATTTCACATGCTGTTGTGCAAATGGAATAGACAACAGGTGGAAATTATAGGCAATTAGCAAGACACCCCCAATAAAGGACTGGTTTTGCAGGTGGTGACCACAGACCACTTCTCAGTTCCTATGCTTCCTGGCTGATGTTTTGGTCACTTTTGAATGCTGGCGGTGCTTTCACTCTAGTGGTAGCATGAGACGGAGTCTACAACCCACACAAGTGGCTCAGGTAGTGCAGCTCATCCAGGATGGCACATCAATGCGAGCTGTGGCAAGAAGGTTTGCTGTGTCTGTCAGCGTAGTGTCCAGAGCATGGAGGCGCTACCAGGAGACAGGCCAGTACATCAGGAGACGTGGAGGAGGCCGTAGGAGGGCAACAACCCAGCAGCAGGACTGCTACCTCCGCCTTTGTGCAAGGAGGAGCAGGAGGAGCACTGCCAGAGCCCTGCAAAATGACCTCCAGCAGGCCACAAATGTGCATGTGTCTGCTCAAACGGTCAGAAACAGACTCCATGAGTGTGGTATGAGGGCCCGACTTCCACAGGTGGGGGTTGTGCTTACAGCCGAACACCGTGCAGGACGTTTGGCATTTGCCAGAGAACACCAAGATTGGCAAATTCGCCACTGGCGCCCTGTGCTCTTCACAGATGAAAGCAGGTTCACACTGAGCACATGTGACAGACGTGACACAGTCTGGAGACGCCGTGGAGAACGTTCTGCTGCCTGCAACATCCTCCAGCATGACCGGTTTGGCGGTGGGTCAGTCATGGTGTGGGGTGGCATTTATTTGGGGGCCGCACAGCCCTCCATGTGCTCGCCAGAGGTAGCCTGACTGCCATTAGGTACCGAGATGAGATCCACAGACCCCTTGTGAGACCATATGCTGGGTGCGGTTGGCCCTGGGTTCCTCCTAATGCAAGACAATGCTAGACCTCATGTGGCTGGAGTGTCAGCAGTTCCTGCAAGAGGAAGGCATTGATGCTATGGACTGGCCCGCCCATTCCCCAGACCTGAATCCAATTGAGCACATCTGGGACATCATGTCTCGCTCCATCCACCAACGCCACGTTGCACCACAGACTGTCCAGGAGTTGGCGGATGCTTTAGTCCAGGTCTGGGAGGAGATCCCTCAGGAGACCATCCGCCACCTCATCAGGGCCCCAGGCGTTGTATGGAGGTCATACAGGCACGTGGAGGCCACACACACTACTGAGCCTCATTTTGACTTGTTTTAAGGACATTACATCAAAGTTGGATCAGCCTGTAGTGTGGTTTTCCACTTTAATTTTGAGGGTGACTCCAAATCCAGACCTCCATGGGTTGATACATTTGATTTCCATTGATAATTTTTGTGTGATTTTTGTTGTCAGCACATTCAACTATGTAAAGAAAAAAAGTATTTAATAAGATTATTTAATTCATTCAGATCTAGGATGTGTTATTTTAGTGTTCCCTTTATTTTTATGAGCAGTGTATATATTTTTCAATAAGCAAAGGCTTATCAGTAACGGAATTACTGCAGTAATGGAATTACTGCAATTGAATTGGCTACAATGGGGAAATCATAGTAGTCACAAACCACAGTTGGCTCATCTGCTACTGTGCTCCCTTCCACTGGCATATTGTTATGTTCAGCTCAACTTTTTAAAAGTCTTTCTGTCGTCTGGTGATCAAAGCAAGACTGACCAATGTCACCTCTCCCGGCTCTTACTGACACCTACCATGACACCTACTAAATACCCTCTTTCCATTTACTGTAACAAGAATCCTCACCCACTGAGCACCGACTGACACCGGACGTCCATGGACGTTGAAAAGTAGTTGAAATTTGGTCAATCCACCCTGGCTGAAGTTTGGACAGCACAGCACAGTACAGTAGTGCACACTGGAGTAGAGTACAGTATAATGTACTATGCTGAACATATCTAGTGTACTCTACTCTGTGATGTCCAAACTTGTGAATCACAGATGTATAGGATTGGTTCAGAATTGGTCTGGTCCAGACCAACCAAATGTGGTCTTGTTTGGGGGCGGAGCTCATTACAATAATAGCCAGTGTGTAGATTAATACCCAAATATTTCTACATATTCTAAATATTTCTCCCAAATTTCTACCTTTGTGTACCAATTTCAGGCTACATTACCATGAAGCGAATGATATTCATATCCATAATAATGAATTTCTGTATAGTACAGCTCAGGGACCAATGATTCTGTTACCGGATGTAAATCCACTTCACCTACTTTACTGTAGTTCATACATTTTGGTTACAAGGTGTCATGTCATAGCAGATATATTTTAGTTTTTGGAAAACTTTATTTTTCTGTAATTCTGTTACCAAACTTTGCATCTGCACAGTTCTTCCAGTAAATATATTTTTGTGAAATGTTCTGTGTAAATTGTTCAAAGTAGTCTTTATGCATAGAGTTGTATGGTTTGTTAAACTTTGAAATCAATGGTTTTTCTTTGGCATACATTTTAAAGTGAAATATCTTAGTCAAAGCGTAATTCCGTTATTGTGGAATTGCCCTGGGAAAGATTGACATCAATTTCCTAAAGGCAGGGCTAACTATGGCAAGCTAAGGCTTCTACATGTAGCAGTACTGGAGGCCTATCTGTGCACCACAGGCATCCGGAGTGTTATCTGTTAGATTCCCCATCTGTATAGTTCTTGTTTTTGCTGTAGACTTCTCTGTTCTGTTGTCAGAAGTCTCTCTGCTCTGTCTCCTTCCCAGTGCTTTTACATTAGTTTTGACCTTGTTGTTGTGCGAAACGACAAGATACTTTTCATGCAAAGTAATGCACAAAGCATCCGGATGCTCATCTCTGTAGCAGTTGATCTCTGGCATAGAGATGGACAATGAGGACTAGGAGATTGTAAGTGCGCATTGTAGCGGTGCCAAATTACTGTTGGTTCCAAATGTCCATGGGCATATTGTAGCTCAGTGCCAGAACTCCCTGCACCCACTGTAACTCACCAGGCCTGGTGCGAGTGAGGACGGATGAACGCTTGCTGCTGCAGAAAAACACAATGTAAGCAGCCACAAACACACTATACACACACACACACTCTTTACTATGTTGACCTAAGTTGGTTTTGATAAATGGCTTTGCCATGTCTCAAATCGGACAGAGTGGAATCTTGAACGATATAAATATAATCCAGTGTTCATGGGAACTGTGAGTGTTTCCAACTCTTCAAGTCTCTCTACTAGCTGCTGGACCTGAGCCACTCCACCAGCCATAAATCATCTGTGACCCTTTTGTTTTACTCTTGATGCTTTCTCTAGCCCCCTAAAATGTAGCTATGGCTAATGTGAAACAGAACCTCAGGCTCGAATAGGAGAGGCTGGACTCACATAGCCCATAATTGGTCCCTGGGGAGCCCAGGCTATTGGCTGGGAGGCAATGGGTTTGAAGTGATTTGCTGGATGAATGAGGAAGTTATTGGGCGAGGGGCGACGGGGAGAAAATGGCGTGCTGATGGGCTTTGAGGCACCACTAGGCAGAATTCAGCTCTGCTCCACAAAGGTGCTTCCTCCTGTGCACAGCACCAGGTCAGGTCCTAAACATAACCGATCACACCCCTATCATGCTCCCTCACCCCTCTTCATACAACCTCTCTCAAACACAAACTCCTCTTCAACCCATACTCCCCCTTTCCTCTCACAGCCTGAACACAAGGACTCTCTCATAATATGGTTTCTTGGAGAAACTGTTAGCGCCCATTGGGGTGTGGTGAGGTGGAATGACCTTGTTAGCTTACGAGTTACCACTCCCTTGGTTGGAGAGACTGTATTGCAAACACTTTGGCTATAGATCTGCTGTGGTAAATATTGCATAATGGCTTTGCAGTGTTTTGTAACATGGCATACTTGTGCAATCGCTGTGTCAATCTTTAACAGGCCTGTGACTGTGCTGTGGACTCGGCTGTGGCCTACTTTAGCCAATGAGAGCTGACGGGTCTAACGGAGCATGCGGCTTCTATACGGCCAGTGCAGGATGTCTCTTAGAGACTCCGCAGCTTTGAAGTGCCGTAATGATATCACTGCGACTGTGGCTCTTAAACTTAACCATGGGAGTTGGCCCTTTGGGATGGACGGCGGACGGTCTCGTAGTGTAGAGAAATGCGACTTTCTCCTCCCACCTCTTAAGTGGTTAACAGTATACCTCTGCATTGTCTTTGGCCTTTTGTTGCTCCCTATAGACAAGTGCTTCCTTCCTTTTCCTCCCCCTCCCCCCATTCTTCCATCCCCCTCTCTGCTGCGCCCCCAGACATGCATAACGCTGTAAAGGTATTCATCAAAGTGTCTCTGGCATCTTGCAAATGGTGAGATCAACTCTGTTTTGCTCCAGAGTTGGAGTTGAGGCATGAGACATTTTGATGGTTTTGGAACACATATAACTTTTCGTAAACTTTTCGGTGATGAGCCATAAGACGGAGCATTATTTAAGAGGTAAATTACCTTTAATTATCTGCAAAACCATCCTCAACTTGGCCCGTGAGAACAGTCAGTAGTCGAGGGAAATGCATTGCATTGCAAAAGCAGCTCTTGTTTGGCGCTGACATGACCTGAGTATGACGTAAACCTCTGGACAGAGCCGGGCTGGGATGGCCGCACCCCGACTCCCAAACAAAAACATTTTCTCCTAAAACGGACTCGTAGTAAAAGCCAGCAGGTCAGCAGGCGGCCGTCTGGAGCCTACAGCAGAGGAGTGGACACCCAGATCGCCAGGGACCACAGAGGGGCTATAGGGGCCAGGGGAACTCCAGTGTCTGTTATTCCCCTGCTCTCCCCCTGGTCAGGGCTGAAGGACTGAGGTGAACCACTCACAGGTCACATGGGCTGTAACCAGAGCCAGATGTGCTGAGGGGACACAGATATACACTGACAACCGCACACACTCACAAACACACTAAACAGGCTGGGTCACCTCACCTCACATCTGACAGGGATGGGTGTGGAGGGCTGTGACGGTAATTGAATAATCGTGTAACTGATGGTTATGGATAAAGACCTTCATGACAATAAAATAACCTTCAGAACCGTTTAAATAGGCCTACATTCATTTTATGATTTATTTTATTTTTATTAACTTTATTTTCATGTAGATAAAGTTGACCTAATAGCGGGAGTGTTTGCTAATGATTTAAGCAATTGTTTTACTAATTTAGTCTGTCTATTAAACTTTCTACATCTCCTCCTCTTTCCAACTGTCCTTTGATGGTCGAGTAGCTAATCTGCTAGATGGCAGGTGTGTAGAGTGCTATAGGCTATGGCACTTCAGAAAGAAAAAAAAATGTGTGTGGACATTCTTTTATACAATGCATGTTTTCATTGCTTGCTAGTAAATAAATAAATCGGTCTTAAAAAAATGAAAATAAAAAATAAAGTTGGATGTGTCTGACTTCATTAATTATTCAACAGCAGTCAACAAGGTTGTTCTGGCTCTGAGGCCTATAATGCACTAATGTTGTGTCAAATGGACAATGCACCAATCCTCTCCAACCTAGCATGGTATCATTTGATACTGAATCGTTTCTTAATTTATAGACTAATCAATGCTGATCAGGCCCGGTCCTGGCCGATATGCCTTCCTAGGCGAGATAAAGAAAATATTGCCGCCCTCCTATCCCTGCCAAGTAGAATATGTAGCCTAGGCTATACAGTGTTGGCCCGCAATGCACTTTTATGAATGCCCATGTGGTAGCCTACCGTTAAAAAAACTGGCAAATTACTGTTAATCCCTGTCATTTGGTTACATTAATTTCTGAATGCATGTATTAATTACAGTTATTTACCATTCTCGTAGTTGAAACGTTGTTTACTACAATTGTGAGAAACATGTTTTGGTTTATTTCATACCATCATTTACGCGCTCCATGTGAGCAATGAGCATTTGTCTGGTTTCTCCGTCTCGTTAATGTTGACGGAGCATGCGCGCCTGAGCATGCATAGAAGTACCTGGCCTGCTTCTCTCAAATGTCAGATGTAGGAAAGTGACCATTTGGGGATGTCTGATTTCTGATTGTCTTAATTCGCCACCACTGATAAGTTGGCCTTCTCAGTCATTTTGTCTTCACCTCACACAGTAAGTAAACGAAGTCCGTATTCTTTTTTATTTATTTTTACATCCAAATTGTTATATTTCCTCACAGTATTTGAAAAATCCTTCCAACACACTCTCCCTCGATAATCAACGTCACTGATAAATAGGCTATGGACATGTTGTCACGACCCGAAGTCGAGAAACAGTCACTAATAATTGTCAGAACCCAGAAGATGAGGCAGACACACAGCTGTACTGGAGATGGTGGTTTAATAAAAGAACAAAATCTTCAGGCAAAGAAACTAAATCCACAATGTCCAAAAATAAAGCCAAGAGGCACAAAGAGGAAAACCTCCAAAAAACAAAAGAAACTCCACAAAGTGGTAAAAAACAGCAGGGAAAAACAAACCTCAAAAGACTACTCAAACAAAACACAAGAACTAAACCAGAGAACCTCTGGAAAATCCCACCAGAGAAATATCTATATAAAACAAGGCTTGGGCTGGGGCTGGGTGCTAACTTACAAACACTGAGCAAGGAACTGAGGAACACACAGGGTTTAAATACTAACAAGGGAATGACCTACAGGTGCAAACAATAATTAGAGCAAGAAAACCAAAAGGTACAAAAAAGGTGCAATGGGGACATCTAGTGACCAAAACCCGAACAGTCATGGCCAAAACCTGACACATGTTGCGTGTATTTGTTTCTATTTTAATTGTTGTCAATTTCATCTTCATACTATAGCGTAGCTGTCACCTTTATACTTTCCTTGTCAATTCATTATCTTATAGCCTACTTTCGGAAAGCCTAAGGTGTAGGGCTAGGTTTTTTAATACGTTTTAAGGAAAGGAGAAATATTTGCTCTGGTGGCTTTGATTGACGTGGATTCTTTTCAGGGATAGTTTTGGGGAGGCTTACAATTTATCCAACAATTTCTACCGATCTGCGTGACAGTTATGATTATTTTAATATGCGAATTTTTGTGAAACAGTTTAATTTCAATAACGTTTTCATTTCTCAAAATCATTGTCAGGTGGTTAATCATAAAATTCAGAAGTAAAAATCTAAAAGTTCAAATTCAACTAAGGCGAGCGCACCAGCCTCTGCCATGTGGACACATTGATACACTGTGGTCTATTGGCGGCTAAAGAAATGAATGCATAGAACTCAGAGATAGCATATAGGCCAATGCAGCAGTAGGCCTATAACATCCATCGTCAAGTAAGTAAAATACATAGACCTAAAGCCAACAAATAAAAACAGTAGAAAATATCCTGTTAAATTCTAGTTCTTTCAATCGCATTCATCTCTCTACTCCACCTCCCTGCCTCCCTTTAACTTGAGCTATTGCTAGTGAAGTGCAACAGCAAATCATCAACTGGGTCTGGCCAGAAGCTGGTGCTAGCGAACTTGAAACATTGTATCAACTAGCCTATTCAGGGCCTTCCGAGTTTTCCGCGCCAGTGAGCTCAGGACAGACAGCTGTTTCTTTTATGACGTTTCCACTGGATATATGGAATCATCAGATCATTATATTTTGCTTTTTCACACCGAGGCTAGGTGATTATAGAGGCCCGGCAGTGTTGGAAAGATTTTTCAAATACTGAGGAACTATCATTCGCAATAGATGTGAAAAAAACAGACTTCATTAACATTGTGTGAGGTGAAGAAAAAATGACTGAGAAGCTCAGGTTATTAGTGGTGGACGTGGTCAGTCATTGCCAAATGGGCACTTCTACATTTGCACGCAGCAGGCCAGGTAAATGACTGTAATTAATACATGCATTAACAGAAATGGTTGTAACCAAATGACGGGGGATTGCTGGAATTGCTAAAAAAAATTACAATCAAAGGGCAATCAATTCACAGAATGAAACAATGAATGCGCAAGAATTGGTGTGAAACAGCTGAGTGCATTCTGGAGTGCTGAGTGCATGCATTCTGGAGAGAGACACGCCATATCTTCGCCACACATCCTTCCCCTTCTTCTTGATACAACATTTTAAATTGTACTCAAGATACATTATCTTCACACATATTTTAGGTGCTTTTCACTGACAGCCGCAACACAATCAGCTAGACGTATTGCAACATGCGCTGCCCAAATTGCGGGACTTCCCAAATAGGCATAGGCCTATGCACTTGTGATTTGAAACAATCCACAGCTGTTTAAAAAAAATAAGCTAATGATCCTCTGTGGCTAAGTTATGCTCTCTGGTGAAGTATTTTGAATGTTTTTATTTAGACAGGAGTAATTATATAATTTGGCCAAAACATACATTTACTTCAGGGGAAGCCAGCACCCTTTCCAATTCGCAAGAGGCTGAAACCAGAGATCTGTATATAATGACGAGATGCTCATGTCTCCGCCCTGACAATGGGCGTCGTTGTCCCGCCTGCTGTTATAGCTAGGTCTGCATATTATGCCCATAGAAACGCATTGGGCTTATTCTGGACAGATTTTGGCGAGTGAGCCTTCTCGCTTTGCCTCTTCCTCTCCGCTGAAACTCTCTCACCGGAGAAAGCATCCGAGTGAGCGAGACAGCGCCCTCGCTCGCTTGGATGATTCGCTTCGCTCGGATGCTTTATCTGAGATTCATGCGTCTTTCTGTCGTCTCGGGTCTCAGTCAAATAAATGATGAATATTTCAATATTTTATTTGGACGGGCAAGGAGGTAGGGCAGGCCAGGCCCCCTAAGGTCTGCCCATAAAGCCGGCCCTGGTTCTAGGAGGGATGAATGAGCCAATTGGAAGCTGGGGATGATTAGGTGGCCATGATGGTATGAGGGCCAGATTGGGAATTTACCCAGGACACCGGAGTTAACACCCCTACTCTTACGTGCCATGAGATCTTTAGTGACCGCAGAGAGTCAGGCCACCCAGTTTAACGTACCATCTGAAAGACGGCACCCTACACAGGGCAATGTTTCCAATCACTGCCCTGGGGCATTGGGATAATATTTTAGACCAGAGGTAAGAGTGCATCCTACTGGCCTCCAACACCACTTCCAGCAGCATCTGGTCTTCCGACCAGACCAACCCTGCTTAGCGTCAGAGGCAAGCCAGCAGTGGGATGCAGGGTGGTATGCTGCTGAACAGTTTCTTGTGTGTATCATGAATGGTCCACCACCCAAAGAACATCCAGCCAACTTGACATAACTGTGGGAAGCATTGGAGTCAACATGGGCCAGCATCCCTGTGGAATGCTTTCGACACCTTGTAGAGTCCATACCCCGACTAATTGAGGCTGTTACGAGGGCAAAGGGGGGTGCAACTCAATATTAGGAAGGTGTTCCTAATGTTTGGTATACTCAGTGTATGTCCATTCAGAAAGTGTCCTGAAATAACCTGTCTGGACTCCATCTCTTTAATAAGAATCAAACGCTCCTGTCATGATTTAATCTTGTAAAATACCTATTTTCAGTAGCTTAGGCTACATTATCTGTCATTACGGCTTCCTCTCTTTGAAGTACATATGCCAATGCCACTGCAATCAAATGACCGCAGCAGCAAGGTTTGTGACGCGAATATTTCGGGAAAATACTTTGTTTTAATTATTTTGTGCGTCGAAATAGGATCTGTATTAAAAACAAAAGCTAAATGCAAAAAAGCCAACAGACAATTTACCGTATCCTCACTTTCCAAGACCGTCACAGCCCGATGGGTGTGTACTACACATGTAGGCCTACTACTTCCTTAAGATATTAGATGGAGGCAAGGTTACAATAAAGCTTAAATGAATCACCCAAACCTCTTAGTAGATACTTTTGGCCATGTAGTGTATGTGGACACCTGCTCGTCGAACATCCGCCAAATCCATATTCGTCCGTCGGTCTGCCAGATGGTGAAGCGTGATTCATCACTCAGAGAACGTGTTTCCACTTCTTCAGAGTCCAATGGCGGATAGCTTTACACCATTCCGGCCGACGCTTGGCATTGCGCATGATGATCTTAGGCTTGTGTGCGGCTGCTCGACCATTTCATGAAGCTCCTGACGAACAGTTATTGTGCTGACGTTGCTTCCAGAGGGAGTTTGGAACTCGGTAGTGAGTGTTGCGACCGAGGACAGATGATTTTTACGCACTTCAGCATTTGGCAGTCCCGTTCTGTGAGCTTTTACCACTTCGCGGCTGAGCAGTTATTGCTCCTAGACATTTCCACTTCACAACAACCGCACGTACAGTTGACCGGGGAAGCTCTTGCAGGGCAGAAATGTGACGAACTGACTTGGTGGCATCCTATGACGGTGCCACGTTGAAAGTCACTGAGCTCTTCAGTACTGGCCATTCTACTGCCAATGTTTGTCTATGGAGATTGCATGGCGGTGTGCTCGATTTTATACACCTGTTAGCAACGGGTGTGGCTGAAATAGCCGAATCCACTCATTTGAAGGGGTGTCCACATACTTTTGGCCATGTAGTGCATGTCAGTCAGATATTACTCTCAGAAAAGTTCCCATGCTACAGAGGGCCAAGGAGACGTGAGACTGTTGCCGAAGCTTGTTTTTAATACTCTGAGCTGTTGAAATTAAAAACGATCAATCACGCTTTGAAACACTTTAAAAGGATATTCCTCAATAAATATTTGGTTGTAAAGGATACAGCGTGCGGGAGGGGAAAGTTAGTGTCTTTTGTTTCTGGCAGCTGGAGCTGGGTTCATTGTTCACTGTTGTGCAAGCGATCAGGGGAATGGTGTTGGCTGGCGTTCAGCAGATTGAATAACTCCTGTAGGTCGCTGGTGCATGTGCATGTGGCTGGATCTAATGTCACGGACCGTCTACCCGGGACAGGAACCGCTCCCCTCAACCAGGTCCACTTGAAACCCTGCCTGTCAGCCATCCCCTGGATGACCCACTCTCACTTTACACTGACGAGCCAGGTACACAAACACACACAGACACACACACACACTGACTGTCGGAGGTGGAGCGACCGCTTGGTGTGTTTTCAAAAGGTTAACGCTTAGATCAGATAAGCCTTTTACAATGAAAACAATGAAGTCCACCTTTAAAAGCCTTTTAACCAGTGTAATAGTTGTGGTGGTGTAGGAGGAATGCAGGGTTTGGGTGGAGTTTGACTGCTGGTCATAAATTGTGTTTCCTTGTAATAGGAGCCGTGGTGCGTGTGTGTCTGGGTGTCAGATCATAGTGTAGATTTGAGCTGTCTGCTCATCCCCGCTCTGTAACGCTTTAGCAGAGTAGCTGGGCTCACATTTCAGCTCTCCTGTCGTCATTACCACAGAGAGCTAGGCCTATAGGACAGTGTTCTGAAATTTAACCTGGGTATCATTTTCTGCTGGGCTTATTGTGTTATGGACGTGCTGCTGCTTTATTGTAACATCATTAATTAATCACCGGCTCATACATTGCATTGAAGGAGATAAATGAACTTACACCACACATACACATGCACACACAGGCCTGTGTTGTGAGGAGGGCTGCTGTATTAGTGATGCCATGCTGTGGGCCTCTGGTCTCATCCTACCCACTGCCAACACCCCAGATAAGGCTGCTGTAGCCACACTGATACAGGCCCCCCTACATGTCACACTGTCTCCCTATCTCTTCCCCCACTCTCCACCTCTCTCCCCTTACCTCTCTCTCCTGCTCTACACCTCTACTGGCCTTCTGTCTGTCACGGTCCTCTACTCCACTCTCCCCTTCTCCTCCCTATCAACAGTACTGTTTTCTCCGCATCTCCCTAACACCGACAAGACTCACCCTCCTCGTCTCTACTCTATTCTCAACTTCACTCTTGTCCACGCCCCTTTCCTTACTCTTCCCCCTCTTGTCCCCTATCATCTTCCCTTCTCTCTATCTGTTCATCATCTCACCTCCCTCCGACTCCTATTCACGTCACACACTTCACGCCATTACCTCCACACGTCAAAGTACACCCACTAGACTTTGATTTGTTTTTCAATGGTTCCAGTAATGTCTTGGCATCGTGCCAACTCCACAGAAATCATAATTTTTTTGGACAGTTGCTCCTGAGTACACCAACTGCACAGTAGTTTATTTTATTCAGCGTTTCATTTTTTAAGTGTTTGTTGTCTTAGTGCCGTGTTGTGCATTCATCAGACTGCCTTATTAAGCTGGCAGCCTTGTCAGGATATGACTTGGTTCTGTTCGTCTGAATTCTCATTACGTTTCACTGGAAAGCTTTGAAATGGTTTTGATCTTGACAGCACAGTGACTCACAAGAAAGATACGAACCCAGTTACTAAACATACCAGTAAAAAAAGCTTGTATGATCTAGGAGGCTGTATATCTATTCATTTGCTGTGGGGTAACGTGCGAGCGTGCCTGTGTGGGTGGGTGGGGGTGGGTGGGGGTGTGTGTGTGTGTGTGTGTGTGTGTGTATGTTGCTTACTCTTTTTACTGAACAGTATCAGTTGCAATGATGTATTTGACTGCTCATGAATATTTTATCAGAGAAGGGACCACAGCAAAGCAACCAAAAATGAAAGTTGACTCTCCACTCCACATGATCGAATTGCTTTAAAGACTGGGCTCATGTTCCCTGTTTGATTTTTATTTGTGAAATACACTCATAACTTCGCTATGACAGCAATATATTTAGACTACTTTGTCTGGGCATGCTAACAGTAGCCAAGAGCCAGCCAGCAGCCCTGGGCGGAGAATTGCACCCTGGGAGTTGAAATGCACTCTGGGAATCGTGGGTATGCTGTGTATTTCTATGGTGTGTAGACTATTGCAATAAAGAAGCTTCAGAAATTAGCTTCAGTGTTTTGTTTGTTTTGGAACTAAACTATTCATTTAATACAATAAATTATTTAGATGTAGCAAATAATTAATTGTAGGTCTAATGAATGTCATTTGACCAAATATTTTTTTTTAAAACTTTAAAACAGATGTATTGTACAATTATTTTTTTACTTAATTTTTGCACAAGAAACTATATTCTTCTGTCATTTTTTTTTTTTTAATATATTATTTTTTTTTTATTTTTACCATTATCCAGTAAATTTTCATTTTAAGATCTGACCAAGTATTCAGCCTCTACTTTGTTGAAGCACCTTTGGCAGCGATTACAGCCTTGAGTCTTCTTTGGTATGACTCTACAAGCTTGGCACACCTGTATTTGGGGAGTTTCTCCCATTCTTCTCTGCAGATCCTCTCAGTCTCTGTCAGGTTGGATGGGGAGCGTTGCTGCACAGCTATTTTCAGGTCTCTCCAGAGATGTTTGATCGGGTTCAAGTCCGGGCTCTGGTTGGGCCACTCAAGAACATTCAGAGACTTGTCCCGAAGCCACTCCTGCGTTGTCTTGGCTGTGTGCTTAGGGTCATTGTCCTGTTGGAAGGTGAACCTTCGTCCCCGTCTGAGGTCCTGAGCGGTCTGGAGCAGGTTTTCATCAAGGATCTCTCTGTACTTTGCTCCGTTCCTTTCCCTCGATCCTGACTAGTCTCCCAGTCTCTGCCGCTGAAAAACATCCCCACAGCATGATGCTGCCACCACCATGCTTCACCGTAGGGATGGTGCCAGGTTTCCTCCCGACGTGACGCTTGGCATTCAGGCCAAAGAGTTCAATCTTGGTTTCATCTGACCAGCGAATCTTGTTTCTCATGGTCTGAGAGTCCGTTAGGCGCCTTTTGGCAAACTCCAAGCGGGCTGTCATGTGCCTTTTACTGAGGAGTGGCTTCCGTCTGGCCACTCTACCCTAAAGGCCTGATTGGTGGAGTGCTGCGGAGATGGTTGTCCTTCTGGAAGGTTCTCCCATTTCCACAGAGGAACTCTGGAGCTCTGTCAGAGTGACCATCGGGTTCTTGGTCACCTCCCTGACCAAGGTCCTTCTACCCCGATTTCTCAGTTTGGCCGGGCGGCCAGCTCTAGGAAGAGTCTTGGTGGTTCCAAACTTCTTCCATTTAAGAATGATGGAGGCCCCTGTGTTCTTGGGGACCTTCAATGGTGCAGAAGTGTTTTGGTACCCTTTCCCAGATCTGTGCCTTGACACAATCCTGTCTCGGAGCTCTACAGACAATTCCTTCGACCTCATGGCTTGGTTTTTGCTCTGACATGCACTGTCAACTGTGGGACCTTATATAGACAGGTGTGTACCTTTCCAAATCATGTCCAATCAATTGAATTTACCACAGGTGGACTCCAATGAAGTTGTAGAAACATCTCAAGGATGATCAATGGAAACAGGATGCACCTGAGCTCAATTTTGAGTCTCATAGCAAAGGGTCTGAATATTTATGTAAGTAAGGTATTTCTGTTTTTTATTTTTAACACATTTGCAAAAATGTCCAAACCTGTTTTCGCTTTGTCATTATGGGTTATTGTGTGTAGTTTGAGATTTTTTTTTTATTGAATGCATTTTAGAATAAGGCTGTAACGTAACAAAATGTGGAAAGAGGGCTGAATACTTTCTGAATTCACTGTATGTTATCAACAATATTTCAAAAAAGAAAGCCCTGTGGTTATTCGGTGACTTTAGCTTATACGCATATTTATTTCTGTCGTGGTATTGTTTTGGTATCGAGTATCGTTTCAGTATCGAAGTGAAAATTCTGGTATTGTGACAACACTAATATTTATTTTAGCGGTTATGACGGTTATTTTATTTCATGATGGTCTTCATCCATAATCGTCGGTTATACGGTAATTGTGCCAGCCCTATCTGTGTCTGTAGCTGGAGGCTGGTTTGGCTGAGAGGGCAACACCACAGACTAGAACCGAAAGCTAGCGAGGTTATAATTGGTAAGCCTCAGTTCTCTTCCTAAATGTTTATCTCCCTTGATTTCTCACTCTCACTCTCTTCCCTCATCTCTCTTTCCCTCCATCCTCTCACTCTCTTCCCTCATCTCTCTTTCCCTCCATCCTCTCACTCTCTTCCCTCATCTCTCTTCTTCCTCTCTTCCCTCATCTCTCTTTCCCTCCATCCTCTCACTCTCTTCCCTCATCTCTCTTTCCCTCCATCCTCTCACTCTCTTCCCTCATCTCTCTTTCCCTCCATCCTCTCACTCTCTTCCCTCATCTCTCTTTCCCTCCATCCTCTCACTCTCTTCCCTCATCTCTCTCCTCTTTCCCTCCCTCCTTCCCTCCCTTTTTGGGCTGAGTTCCAGACCTGGCTCAGTCCACTGTGCTGTGGTGTAATGAGAGACTTAGAATGCAGCCTGTTTCTCTGGAAGTTCAGCTCCCTTCCATTCCTGGACTTGCTTGTACACGAAGTAGACCACAAGGCCTGCAATTACGGTGCATGTGAAATAGCTGAGCTATGCGTCCGCCTGCGAAGGAGCTTTCCCAACCGGTGGGTTCAATCCTCTCTCCACACAGCCCAGTCAGTCAGCCTCCCGCTGCTCTGCAGGCCCATAACACTGTCTGGGACAAGAATTCCTCCTCTCGGCCGCAAAACCTGACTGTGAGCGGCTCAGCTGAGGCCAGAGAAACCTCTCATTATCTGTATATTTGGCATCAGGTTGGCTTGTTTTCCTATTTTATAACCACTGCTTCTTTGGAAGTCAAACTTCGTCTGTAGGTTGAGCAATAAGTTAGGCTGATGAATCATCAGGGTACAGTAAGTGTAACAGTCTTGGTTCCGTCCCTCTCCTTGCCCCAACCTGGGCCTAACCAGAGACCCTCTGACCACATCGACAACAGTCACCCACCTATCACTCCACAAAAGCACCAGCTCTTGCAGAGCAAGGGAAACAACTACTTAAAGGTCTCAGTGACGTCACCGATTTGGAACGCTACTAGTGCGCACTGCTAACTAACTAGCCATTTAGCTAGCCATCACACATGCATATTAATGCACCCTTGTACATGTGTGAAATAGGACAAATATAAGAACCCACCAAATTATTATTATTTCACACCGGTTACATAAGCAGCATTTTTCTGTTTGCATGTTCAAGCTCAGCCTCGGAGGAGGATGATGAAGTGTCTTTCATGTTGGCTTGATGTTGGAGGATGAGTGTGAACTCCTCTGCTGACTGAGAAAACAGTGTAAATGTGCAATCAATGCTGTCTTTTAATGGGGGTGCTGGGCCTGCACATTCAAATGCTCCAACACCATCCCTTAATTCGTTATTGTTTTTTAGCCACATTTGTAAATTAAGGTAGGTGTTGGAGCTTTTGAATGGGCAAGCCCTGCTTTATTCTATTACTGAATACAATAGTCTCTGAGTGGTGTCAAACCCTTAAGTTTTGGTTGGCCCTCCTGTCATCTCTCACTGCTGAGCAGCAGGGTGGCTGGGGGCCAACAGCGACCTGTGACCCTGAAGTGGTTGTCATGGTGACCGGCTGGCTGGCCACATGGCTCAGAGTGGGGGTGGACGCTTGGGGACAGAATGGAATGTGCCCCCCTGTGGGGTGACTGACCTGACATGTCTGTACAGCACACTCCAAGTCCGAACACCACAACCTCACAGAACACACTTCCAACACCCAACAAAACACACTACAATCACTGCCATTTGAAGGTTTTAAAAAAGTCAATAAATAAACCTTTATTTAACCAGGAAATTCACATCGATATTGACGTCTCTTTTTCAAGTGAGTACTGGAGTTTATTTGTCTATGGTCTGCTACTGTGACTGTCTCTTGTTTTCTGTTCTTGGACGTTGTCTGCTGATGAGGTGTGTCCGGTGAGGAGGCTCAGTGTTTGGCTGCTGTCTGAAAGAGAAGAGGAGAGGCTGCCAGGTGTCTTTGTGTGCTCAGAGGACCTTGAACACATCCTGTCACTGCTAGGGAAGGCACTGCCCTGCCACCCTGCTCCAGGCTCCATACCCCACTGCCAGAGAGGCAGGTTTTAAATTTAGACTACTGCTGGGAAGACACCTGATTCCAGTACTACTGAGAGACAGTAGAGCATTTGGCTTGACTGAGTTAACAGTATGCACACACAGCCCTATCCAATCTCCACACCTCTGTGATTTTACAGAGACAAAAGGAACATGAGGTCAACTCCTGTATTGTTTCAGTGATTCAGTACAGTGCCTGCTCACTTTAGCTGGGCTGTGCATCTCATTTATGCGTGCTCAGGTCCTGGTTAGCTTCTAGGTCTGCCTTCCGTCCCGGAAACAGTCTGTCTGATTGGTTTATTTGACGTTGGGCCCAATTCCAAAGTCGGTGACAGCGATCTGAAATAAACCCATGTTATTAGTGTTCGTTGGGCTCCTCATAGACACTCAGTGTAAATGATGAGACTGGGATTGTCCTCTGCTGTGCCGCCGCTGTCTGTATGAATAATATTGTGTCCCTCTCCTCTCCTCCCCACACAGCTCCCGTTGCCTGAATTATTTGGTTGGATGATTTTATTTATTCATTCCGGCTGCCGAGAGGGAAACTCTGTGGGTAGAAATCAAAACAAAATTGACCCAAATGGGCTGGAAATGCAAATGTTTTTTTCACCCCGAGATGAGAAATGTGTTGATTATCTCGGCAATAGCAATAGCAAGGTCAAGTCCTGTACCATTATCGCCCGTCACTCTAACGGTTGGATGATGCTTCTTTCATTTTAGTTTGATGAACAGTTATTGCACTCCTCCTACCTGGCTTGTGAACCAGCAAGCAACCCATTAGAGGAGCTTCCTAACCATTGCATGGCTCTAAAAACATCCCTTGTGTTTACACAGTACAGCATTGTTAGACTAATGATCAACCGATATGGACACTCTGCTATGCGTCGTGGTTGCCCAGTGCCCATATATAAGAGGAGTAGAGCAGTCTGGCAGGTTGGTCTAGTTTCTCCTGCAGCTCAGTCTATAGGCCTACACTCCCAACTAACCCCTCCCCATCACCTGTCCCTTGGCCCTCCTGCCCTCTCTGCTCTCTGTCAGGGGTTAAGAGCCTAATGGTATTAACCAATCTCAGACCTGTTTGACATTTGGCCTCCAAATGTGGCATGAACGTGAGACAGAACAGGAGCAAATGTTAGTTATATTAGTTATCTTACACTGTGGGAGCGATTGTGTTATGCCTACTGTGACTGTCTTTCAGGCAGGTGTTCCACTAAGAGCTTCCCCATGCAGTGTCTATCAGATCCAGCCCTCATTGTGCCCGGGCTGAGAGCTGGAGTTCCCACCACACCCTCTGGTACCCAGGGACATGATCCTGTACTTACAAGATGTGCTTTTATTTTCCTCCTACAGATAATCTCCAGAAAGTGCTTCCAGAAAATGACCCTCGCTCGTCCATAGAAACACTATTTCCTGGAACTTTTTGTGCCAACGACGTGTGATTTAATGCCACCCCATTCGATATATATATATTACAGTTTTGACTTTGGGGAGGGACGGGCGAACGATGGGCCAACAATGCCATCCGGTTTGAGAAAACAGCCTGTCACTTACACCTCCACTCTATTACAAGTTGCCCATCATCATTTCCTGCTTCTGTCTCCGCCAGGTGGTCATCACATTACTCCAAGGCCCATCAGCTCTCACTGGACTATTACTGTAATGTTGTCTGTCCCTGTCTCTCTGTAGATGGAGGGGTAATACAGTGAATCATCCAAATAGAGCAATGTGTTTCTATCAGCGTCTCTGTTTGTTGGAGTGTGTTTTGGCTCACTCAGAGATTGCGTATGAGTGGCTTTAATGCTGAGTTGGATTAGTTTTGACATAACTTGTTTTGAAGACCAGACACAAACATCACATGCAGTGTGGCAGATGAGTAAGCTACTACGTGTTTTGTACTTGTAGAGATAAGTCTCCTACAATCCATCTGGTGGCTGGAACTTGTAGGAACAACAGATGGTCTGATGTTAATAATAATAAGCCTTTTCAATTTCCTCACTGTCTGTGGCAGGAAAGTTCTGATTTAGAAATGTTTTACTTTTGATTTGGACACTCCAAACATCCAATATTGTTGTACATAAACAATCATAATAATGTTTTAAGTCTAGCAACTATTCTACCCCACCCTGCCCTGCTTACCAGAGACCACACCATTCAAGATTTAATCCTAAACTGATTTTATCGTTGCATATTTGTCTCCATGGGAACGGGAGTAACAAACAGTCTTGGAGAGGCCCTTCTCCCATCTGTTGCGTAACGGGGCAGTGTGGGCGACTTTCTTTTGTCCAACTTTTCTTCCTTCAGCCCGTTTTTATTTACAGTGCAGGCAGAGGGAACACAATGAAGTGAGAGGCTCTTGGCGAGGGAGGATCACACATTGTAATGTGGGCGTAGCCGCGTGCCTTGGCAGCACTGGAGTGGACGGGGGGTTGCTGGTTGGTGCTCCATTTCATGTTGACTCTGTTCACCTGCAGTCAGAGGGCCACCTGTAACTGAGACTGTAGAAAGACTAATGAAGATGTGGAGAGATGGAGAAAAGGAAGGGTGCTGATGAGAGAGACTGAGGAAAGGACAGATTCTGTAAGACACTGCATACCTGTATATGCATTGGGCCCGTTAACAATCGGCGTTGCTCAATGAAGCATCAGTGTATCATCTCTCAGCATATACACTATACACATATAGGGTCACATTCAGTCTGGGTCTGCATTGGCATCCATCACTTATTTTGAGCTCATTAGAGACTCGCTGGAGGAGAGAGGTAGAGAGCCTGTGAGACTCGGCCGGGTCTAACTCTGTTTCTCACTCAGGACAAAGCTGCTTTTAAACTGCTTTTAATTCCCAGAGTGGGTGTGACACTTCTGGAAAGCGCTCTGGAAAGTCTATTATAGCTGGTCCAGGACAGGGGGACCAGTTTTAGCTCCCCAGAGTAGGAGCAGTGACAGAGGTAACCTACCCCTCTGAGGGGATGGTGACGGGACCACTACTTTAGAGAGAACTGTTAGAGGCTGTTAAGTCTCTTCCCCCCTCAGAGGGCCCAGTGGTGCTTCCATGTTGCTGTTCTGGTCTGTTCTGTATATCCTCCTGCTCTACTCTTACAAAGTGCCTAGGAGTGGAGAGGAGAGCAGAGAGCTATAAATAGATCCAGGAGTTGATCTCATTAGCCTCTGGTCTCCCCGGCCTATCATGATGACTGAACCCACCTGAGAGTTGGCCCGCTCGGCTCTGTGTCGTGTGATAGGAGAGGAAATTAAGTGCACCGCCGGGGAAGGAATGGGATCTATGAATAATGAACGAGTTCATCAGGATGGCTTTAATGGCTTCTGGTCTGAGAGGTACAGGACAGTCGCCATGGACATAGTGACCAGAACCCTTCTACTCCTTCTATCCACACACAGTGCAGAACTCACTGTAGGGGCCTTACTTGCCGGTACCACTGTCAGCATTGTAGCCTTTTCTTACATTTACATTTACATTTTAGTCATTTAGCAGACGCTCTTATCCAGAAGCGACTTACAGGAGCAATTAGGGTTAAGTGCCTTGCTCAAGGGCACATTTACGTCATTTAGCAGACGCTCTAGTCCAGAGCGACTCACAAATTGATGCATTCACCCTATAGCCAGTGGGATAACCACTTTACAATTTTTTTTTGTTTTCCTGGGGGGTGTGAAGGATTACTTTATCCTATCCCAGGTATTCCTTAAAGAGGTGGGGTTTCAAAATGTCTCCGGAAGGTGGTGAGCTGACTCCGCTGTGGGGTGGGGGGGGTAGAAGGATTACTTTATCCTATCCCAGGTATTCCTTAAAGAGGTGGGGTTTCAAATGTCTCCGGAAGGTGGTGAGTGACTCCGCTGTGGGGTGGGGGGGTAGAAGGATTACTTTATCCTATCCCAGGTATTCCTTAAAGGGGTGGGGTTTCAAATGTCTCCGGAAGGTGGTGGTGAGCGACTCCGCTGTGTGTGAGGGGGTAGAAGGATTACTTTATCCTATCCCAGGTATTCCTTAAAGAGGTGGGGTTTCAAATGTCTCCGGAAGGTGGTGAGTGACTCCGCTGTGGGGGGGTAGAAGGATTACTTTATCCTATCCCAGGTATTCCTTAAAGAGGTGGGGTTTCAAATGTCTCCGGAAGGTGGTGAGCGACTCCGCTGTGTGTGTGGGAGGGGGGGTAGAAGGATTGCTTTATCCTATCCCAGGTATTCCTTAAAGGGTGGGGTTTCAAATGTCTCCGGAAGGTGGTGAGTGACTCCGCTGTCCTGGCGTCGTGAGGAGCTTGTTCCACCATTGGGGTGCCAGAGCAGCGAACAGTTTTGACTGGGCTGAGCGGGAACTATGCTTCCCGCGAGAGGAAGGGGAGCCAGCAGGCCAGAGGTGGATGAACGCAATGCCCTCGTTTGGGTGTAGGGACTGATCAAAGCCCGAAGGTACAGAGGTGCCAGTTCCCCTCGCTGCTCCAAAGGCAAGCACCATGGTCTTGTAACGGATGCGAGCTTCAACTGGAAGCCAGTGGAGTGTGCGGAGGAGGGGGGTGACGTGAGAGAACTTGGGAAGGTTGAACACCAGACGGGCTGCGGCATTCTGGATGAGTTGTAGGGGTTTAATGGCACATGCAGGGAGGCCAGCCAACAGCGAGTTGCAGTAATCCAGACGGGAGATGACAAGTGCCTGGATTAGGACCTGTGCCGCTTCCTGTGTAAGGCAGGGTCGTACTCTCCGAATGTTGTAGAGCAGGAACCTGCAGGAGCGGGTCACCGCCTTTGATGTTAGCGGAGAACGACAGGGTGTTGTCCAGGGTCACGCCAAGGCTCTTCGCACTCTGGGAGGAGGACACAACGGAGTTGTCAACCGTGATGGCGAGATCATGGAACGGGCAGTCCTTCCCCGGGAGGAAGAGCAGCTCCGTCTTGCCAGGGTTCAGCTTGAGGTGGTGATCCGTCATCCATACTGATATGTCTGCCAGACATGCAGAGATGCGATTCGCCACCTGGTTATCAGAAGGGGGAAAGGAGAAGATTAGTTGTGTATCGTCAGCGTAGCAATGATAGGAGAGGCCGTGTGAGGATATGACAGAGCCAAGTGACTTGGTGTATGGGAGAAAAGGAGAGGGCCTAGAACTGAGCCCTGGGGGACACCAGTGGTGAGAGCACGTGGTGCGGAGACAGCTTCTCGCCACGCCACTTGGTAGGAGCGACCGGTCAGGTAGGACGCAATCCAGGGTGAGCCGCGCCGGAGATGCCCAGCTCGGAGAGGGTGGAGAGGAGGATCTGATGGTTCACAGTATCAAAGGCAGCAGACAGGTCTAGAAGGACAAGAGCAGAGGAGAGAGAGTTAGCTTTAGCAGTGCGGAGAGTCTCCGTGACACAGAGAAGAGCAGTCTCAGTTGAATGACCAGTCCTGAAACCTGATTGGTTTGGATCAAGAAGGTCATTCTGAGAGAGAGATAGCAAGAGAGTTGGCTAAAGCGGCACGTGCTGCCGAGAGAGGGAGAGAAAAGAAGTCAAAGCATAGGGTAGGGCAGTGTGAGCAGGGACCAGCAGTGTCATTAGACTTAACAAACGAGGATCGGATGTCGTCAACCTTCTTTTCAAAGTGGTTGACGAAGTCATCCACAGAGAGAGAGGGGGGGGAAATGTGGCAAAGGGTTAGAGGCAGATGCTTGGAATTTAGAGTGGTAGAAGGTGGCCTTAGCAGCAGAAACAGATGAAGAAAATGTAGAGAGGAGGGGAGTGAAAAGATGCCAGGTCGGCAGGGAGTTTAGTTTTCTTCCATTTCCGCTCCGCTGCCCGGAGCTCAGTTCTGTGAGCTCGCAATGAGTCATCAAGCCACGGAGCTGGAGGGGAGACCGAGCCGGCCGGGAGGATAGGGGACACAGAGAGTCAAAGGATGCAGAAAGGGAGGAGAGGAGGGTTGAGGAGGCAGAATCAGGAGATTGGAGGGAGAAGGATTGAGCAGAGGGAAGAGATGATAGGATGGAAGAGGAGAGAGTAGTGGGAGAGAGAGCGAAGGTTGCGGCGGCGCATTACCATCTGTGTAGAGGGGCAGAGTGAGTAGTGTGGGAGGAGAGCGAGAGAGAAAAGGAAACAAAGTAGTGGTCGGAGACATGGAGGGGAGTTGCAGTGAGATTAGTAGAGGAGCAGCATCTAGTGAAGATGAGGTCAAGCGTATTGCCTGCCTTGTGAGTAGGGGGACGGTGAGAGGGTGAGGTCAAAAGAGGAGAGGATGGAAAGAAGGAGGCAGAGAGAAATGAGTCAAATGTGGACATAGGGAGGTTGAAATCCCCCAAAACTGTGAGGGTGAGCCATCCTCAGGAAAGGAACTTATCAAGGCGTCAAGCTCATTGATGAACTCTCCAAGGGAACCTGGAGCGATAGATGACAAGGATATTAAGCTTAAATGGGCTAGTGACTGTGACAGCATGGAATTCAAATGAGGAGATAGACAGATGGGTTAGGGGAAAAATTGAGAATGTCCACTTGGGAGAGATGAGGATTCCTGTACCACCACCCCTCTGAACAGATGCTCTCGGGGTATGCGAGAACACATGGTCAGACGAGGAGAGAGCAGTAGGAGTAGCAGTGTTTTCAGTGGTGATCCATGTTTCCGTCAGCGCCAGGGAAGTCGAGGGACTGGAGGTTGGCATAGGCTGGGATGAAGTCAGCTTTGTTGGCAGCAGAACGGCAATTCCAGAGGCTGCCTGCGACCTGGAACTCCAGGTGTGGGGTGCGTGCAGGGACCACCAGGTTAGAGAGGCAGCACCACGCGGTGTGGTGCGTTTGTGTAGCCTGTGCAGAGAGGAGAGAACAGGGTTAGGCAGAGGCATAGTTGACAGGCTGTAGCAAATGGCCACAAAATGCAGAGGAGATCGGAATGAAATGAGCTAAGCATCTGGGAGAGGAGAGAGCAGGGCCTCCCTCACCAAAAACTTCTACCTCAGAAACTAAAATTGTTTCACTGAACCACCCGAACAAAAACTCTCCCAACTTCCACCTTTAGAAATCAGAATTGTTGTGAACCACAGCGGTTCAATGTTTAAAGGAATAGACTCAACCCACTTTATTCAGCTAGCTAACTATGACACCATAGCTAACTAGCATGCTAGCATCCAATAACAATAACACGACCAGCTAACTGTACTGTAGTAGCCAAACACAACACACCCGTCCCAGCCAGCCAACGTCCAATCATCGCTGCATACTAATCAGTTTAGCACCAACACTTGGTCACAACAAACCACCAATAGTGTGTTAACTAGCTAACTAGCATGCTAGCATCCAGTAACACACAGTTTAGCACCAACACTTGGTCATAACAAACCACCAATAGTGTGATAACACACTAAACAGATCATTCGTGTCTGTGTCAAGTTCCTTTCATGACGCAGCAATGATTAAACGTTGGCTAGCCAGGACAAGTACACTGCATTTAGCCACTACAGCACAGTTAGCTGGTCGCGTTGGGTAGCTAGCAATGGCCACTGTGTTGACTTTGTTTGAAGAACGGCTAGCTAGCTAGCTTCGTGCTACACCCGGCACACAATGGCTACTGTGTTGACTCTGACTCTTCTTCAAAGCATCAGACTCGCTCAGTAAAAAATAGTCTAAAAAAATAAAAATAAATGTGGCATGTCTAGCCCAGGACATTGCCCTCTTGTGTGCAATAACGTTAACGTAAAAAAAAAATGTTTTTATGTTGAACGCTCCAGGCCACAATGACAAATGACAAGTGATCAAACTGTGACACTGTTAGTGTATTTTAAAACAGACTCTGGTTCCGCTGGCATTGCTGTGACTCACTCCTGCATTAATAGTATCCCTCATGTTTATTCATCAACACACATTCATTCTGTTGAACCCAGAAGCATGTATAGCGTTACACTGTGTGTGTGTGTGTGTGTGCGCGCTGTCCCAGGCGGTACTCTCTTCATGCATGTCTACACACACAATGCCATTTGTACCAGCGCTATAATTTCACTGTTGCTGTGGGACGTGGCGGGCTGCTCCATGGTAATGCAGAGAGGGAGAGGAGCGTCAGCCTCAGCTTCATCTCAGATTAGATTTAGCGCTGCCTCACAGAGACCTGAGCAATCATCCAGCCTGCCCTGCCACTGATAGGGCCAGCTCCCTGGTGTCAGAGCCTGATGTCCTCTCTCTACCTCTCTCTCTCTACCTCTCTCTCTTCCACTCTCTCTCTGAGCAGGGTAACGTGTGACTGGCTCAGGTTTAATGTAATAGAATTCCAGACCTGTCAAAGTTCGAGCTTGTCCACCAGGCTGCATGAGAACATACACATTTGAATAGATTATCTCTGCACAGGGTGGATATGATGGCAATGAGGGTGACCTTTCATGTCCACAAGAATGCGCAAGTGTTGCAGAGCTAGACTGACTTGCAAAAGACAGATTTGTAAGGCAGCCAGAGTGGTGGGTAGGTCTGGGAATTGCCTCACGGTACAATATTATCACGATACTTACTCAAATCAAATGTTATTTGTCACATGCGCCGAATACAACAGGTGTAGACCTTACAGTGAAATGCTTACTACAAGCCCTTAACCAACAATGCAGTTTAAGAAAGAATACCAAAATAAATCACAAATAAATACAATATAAAATAATGCAAAATAAAAGTAACAAATAATTAAAGAGCAGCAGTAAAATAACAATAGCGAGGCTGTATACAGGTGGTACTGGTACAGAGTCAATGTGCGGGGGCACCGGTTAGTTGAGGTAATTGGGGGTAATATGTACTGTACATGTAGGTAGAGTTATTAAAGTGACTATGCATAGATAATAAACAGAGTAGCAGCAGCGTAAAAGAGGGGTGGGGGGGCAATGCAAATAGTCTGGGTAGCCATTTGATTAGATGTTCAGGAGTCTTACGGCTTGGGGGTAGAAGCTGTTTAGAAGCCTCTTGGATTTGCTGTAGGTGCCGATACGATATGTATTGTGATTTTCTTGATTAATATGTATTGCGATTCGATGTTATTGCGATTTGATGTTCCAAACATATTGCTCACTATATGTCTGCTGCAGAGAGACGAGAGAGCATGAGAAAATTTAGATGAGAGAGCATGAGAAAATTTGTTTTGATTAGTCATGAAAATAAAAGTGCTGAAAACATGTTGGCTCACTATTTAAAAAGATGGAGAATAGGATAAAAAATACTGTAGTTTTGGCGCCGGTACAGCCGACCAGCGCTAGCTAATGCTACCTACCTACCGAGTTAAAGTATCGATGTAATATCGTTCAAAATAATATTGCAATATGTAACTGTATGGATTTTCCCCCCATTACTAGTGGTGGGTGACTTGACTTGATATGGTTGCGACTGAGTGAGGAAGTATTTTTGCGTTAGATGTGTGGCTGTGATTATATAAAGGACTCTTCGGACCGACTTCTTTAGATTTTATGCACCATGCTTGTTATGTCGAAGGCCCTTTGAAAGTCCTTACTTCAGGCATTCCTTTCCTCTTTTTTGATTTTAATGAAAAACATGTGCAAATCTCAGACAGAATGGCACAGCAAGAGCAAGATAAAAGTCTGCTCCCCTTCAGATTCTGCTGTTATGAAGCTCCAGTCTCTCGTAAAGTAGGCCAATGGCGTGGTGGGGAGTGTTTGTGTAATGGGGGGTGGTAGTCTTTGTAGGGTAAGATTATGGGATATTCGTACTGTAGGCCAGCGGAGGGTAGGTAGTCTGTGTAGGATTTAGATTCTATTGAGATAATTTCGTATACATTTTGTAAACTGTAGTCACTCAGGTTGCGCTGGGCAAAGTAGAGCTGTTTAGCAGACCCATTCTGAGCCTGTGAGGCCACATGAAATGAACCCTGCCCCCCTCCCATCTCCAGCTGAAACTCAGAAGGGGTTGTTAGTGACTAAGTCTAGTCCACATATGAACATTCCGTACAGGCTCTTATTATATTACCTGCCCATTGTTTCAGTCACCACCGCTGGCCTGGGTAGAGCTGATCCCCATTGAAGGAGCTGTGTGCTGGGATCTGTCTGCCAGGTGTGCTGGTGTGTTTGTGTGGAGTGGTGGTGGTGCTGGTGTAATCTCTCGTGGACAGATTCTCATGGACAGAGGGTTTTCATTGTTGATCATTTGGACGAATCAGGATTGGGTGAAGGCGGTGCTTAAACTGGTGCATTGATTTTCAAGCCTGTGTTCGGATGATAAACGGTTTCCACTAGATTCCACAGCCACAAAGTCAAGAATTCATCAAAACAACTATTTGCTTTTTGGCCATTATAAACACAGATGAAATTAGTGGAAGGGAGGGTTTTGGCAGAGAGTTTCCGTTTGCGAGGGAGGAGACTTCGCTGCCTTCCTTTGCACAAAGGTAATCACAATTGTTAACGGTATTCCCCCACCCCAGAAGTAAAACAGGAAATAACAAACTTTCACAATATAATCTGACATCTGGGTAACCGAGATTAGTGCTGGTGTGGTAGTGTGGCGTGGTGAGGTGGTTGTGTGTGTATAGTGGTCCAGCACTTCTCAATGGAGCTGGTTTAGTTGGTGTTATGTCTCCTTTGGCCCCATGTGTAGGTGTTTGCGTGGGTGGTAATGTTTGTTTACTGAGTGAGTCTGATCAGTTGGGTGGTAGTGTTTTGGATTGAGTGGGGTTAATGGTGTGCGTGTGCACAGAGGGCAGTGGTGTCCTTTACCGCAGCATGTTAACCCGCTGTTGCACAGTCCCAGTTAAAGGGGCGTCTCGGCAGAAGTGACCTCTTTTCCTACTGCCTAGAGTGAATATTAGCCTTCCTCTGGCCACCATGCTCCATCTTCATGTCTCTTCTCCTGTCTGAAACACTTTATCCTCATTGGGTTCACAAGCTGGTTGGAGCATAACATCTGTCCTGTTTGATTATGTTATTATAATGCACCACACACAGACACACACTCCCATCTTACATTTACATTTACATTTTAGTCATTTAGCAGACGCTCTTATCCAGAGCGACTTACAGGAGCAATTAGGGTTAAGTGCCTTGCTTAAGGGCACATCGACAGATTTTTCACCTAGTCGGCTCAGGGATTAGAACCAGCGACCTTTCGGTTACTGGCACAACGCTCTTACCCACTAAGCTACCTGCCGCCCTAACATTTTATGTTCCCTATTTGGAGAAAGTCTTTTTTAGTGTGTATTCTTCTTAGAGCTTCTCACTACTGCATGGACATCGTAAAGTTCAGAACCTCAGATAACAGAACCTCAGATAACAGAACCTCAGATAACAGAACCTCAGATAACAGAACCTCAGATAACAGAACCTCAGATAACAGAACCTCAGGTGCAGGCTCCAGTTGCAAGAGGAGTGTAATTAGTTTTCATGCTTGAAAAGCCAGTGCACTGAATGTTTATTTTTCAGATGTTGCAAAGATGGTTCGCCGTCAAGCTGTGACATGAAAGTCATGATTTGATTTTGGAGCTGTAGGAATAGTGATTCTATTCTTTTTCTTATCAACAAGCACATTAAAAACAAAGGAAGGGAAACCAAGCCATGTTTCCTAGTTATTTACTTGGAGGAAAGATTGAATTCATAGTAGCAGCATGGAGCCATATATGTCTGTCTTTTCTGTCCGTCTGGCTTTGAAGCTGAATTTCATTTTTTTCTTTAATTATTTCATCTCTCAACCCCTTCACACACAAGTGTACACACACATACGTACATTTGCGGTCTATTATTTAAACATTGCACCTCAGGACTCGACGGCTGAAATTGCATGTTAATTTTGAACAGCAATAACTTTCCAATCTCTGCCTCTGTTCCCAAGGCAAACGATGGTCCGGCGTTTCTATAACGTTTGTCTTGCTTAAATGGGTCCTGGGGAGTGTGACTTAATTAAAAGCTTAAATGATATTCCCTCCTAGTGAGCACTAGGATTAGTTTGTCCTGTGGCTACTGAGCTACACTCCACCAGCTTTTCTCCACTGTGATTTGAAGTGGTTAACAGGGACTTTTGCACGTTTTGTGCAAGCTCCATTGAATTGTGACCTCCATCTAACCATTTCAACTGTCAATAAGATGGAAAGAGGACAGTGTGTGCCTTTTTTAAAGGGCTTTTTAGATTTAATTAAGTTTTTGATTGAGGCCATTGATGATGTGTGGCTTTATAAAACTGTCTTACATCCTCTCTGATTCACCTTTAAAATCAATCTATTTCACTCCATCTGGCTATTTATCCAGTGGATTATTTGTTGAAGGTGTAGCATGAACCTCCAAGGACAGTGCTTCAGTGTGCCAAAACATCTCAATACCATTACATTTCAGACTTGCACGGAATTGTTAATGCTCGATACAACAGTCAACTGGTTAAATCTGGTCGAGACAACTTTTGTTGGATACACAGGTGTGTTTAACTCACTATGCTGGCCTAACATTAAATGGAAATATTTAGTGTGTCTTCTACCAATTCTCCATTAGGGTATGCAGGCTGTATATCAATATATTGATGTACAACATCAGCAAATTTAAACAAGTTTTGTTACAGACCTATTCACCGTGAAGCCTGCTGAAAGGAAGTGTTGATTAGAGTACTTAGCTCTTTGAAATAGACTGGACCTTCTCTCCTAAAGTACAGATGGTCACATTAATCTGTGATGCGTTGCTTGGTCATGGAATATTCTAAACACGGTCTTGTTTAAACTTTAATTTACAATCCAAAATGGGTAAATATTTCCCTTGCATTACAACTGTCACCTCTATAGAATTTCGAGTAATCTCACACAGTTCTTAATGGTCTTGGACTGTTCGTTCAGTGTTTGTGCGAGGCCAGCTGTTTGAGCCCTCTGTCAATGGACCAATCAACTTTAACCTCTGTCCTTTACTCACCCCCTACCTGTAATGCCCCTGAAAACACTATGCAATTCAACACTGGAGGAGGATGTATTGGGTCAGTGTCAGTGATTTAAAACTTGTGTTGAGCCGAGGGGAAACTATACATAAAGGCAACTTATCACTTGACTGGCCACAGTGTTCCAAAGCACAACACTGGTGATGTAGAGGAGTACCATCTGCTGAGTTGTCAGATGCTCAGCCATATTGATCTGGCTGTAATTGATTATGATAGTCTGAAGATAAGGCTTCTGTTAAACTGTGGCTAGGCTTTTGCAGGGCCCTGTAATTGCATATGCACGCTGTCCCTGTGCTTATCTCCCTGCTCTCTCCCAGCACCATGCATCACCGTCAGCTGAAATGCCTCGGCAGCACGCCAAGTTATGCCTCCAAGGACACTCCTCATCAACACCAGAGACTGACAGCCCCTGCAGCAGTTGTGCTACAACACTGTAAACCTTTTACACACCGATCCACTCCGTAAACTACCCTGGTGCTGCTGCTCCTGCTGCTGGGGGCAAAGGGATGTCCTGTCCTCCGCTTAAACTTAAATAAACCCCACGGGTTTGGCCACACGGCATGCATACAGGTTGTGTGTGTGCCTGTGTGTGTGTGCCTTCTTTACCGTAAGTGGGTGGGCTCCCACCCTCATCGCCAAACCATTGACCACCACTAATCGCAACACATCGGAACACTTATGGTTTACCCTAACCGTACCCACAACAGTTTCTAAATGCTTTGGCCAGAGTTCAGTTTTTGTTTCGTTGCTGCCGTTATTGTCATTAAAATGCCAACATTTATCACCCGAGTCTTATCTAAATCAGTTGTTCTTGTCAGCGCTATTAAATCCATTACTGTAAACTGTTTTCAGAACAATACAGGCAGGCAGTTTACTGTGCTGTGAGAGTGATAAGCTCTGTCAGACAGTGCAGAGAGAGGAATTTGGGATCTTGTCCAGAATGGGCTGGTATGTGGATAAATGAGTGTGCTGTAGAGGGCCATACAAGGTTTCATAAACACATAGTTTATCTGGCAGGCAGGCGGGCGGCTGCAGTAGTTTGGTGCTGCCTGGCCTCTCTCCAGGTGCTGCCGGAGTGAAGGAGAAGATCTGTCAAAGTTGTAAGAAGAACAGAATGCATATCCGCTCACTGTGTATGGCTTCCAAATCATTATTTTATTTATTGCTAGCGTTATCTCCGGTAATACATTAGTGTTTTGACTGACATGCTCATCTAAATTAAAGTTTGCCTGTCTGGGCCATGGTGAATGGAGGGAGGTAGGTATTTATTTGTATAATATGGAATACATTTAATCTTGGTTAGATTTGGTTGTTTGTGTTAATCTGAGAGGCGTATGATCTGGAGTTTGGGGTGCTCTAATCCGGAACCAAAGACAGACCCACGTTAACAACCCTCTTGAGCAGACTGGAAGGAGAGCGTAAGAAGGAAAGACGTGCGGATGGTGGAAGATTGGAGGATGAGAGAGAGAGAGATGGCTCCGGAAAGAGATAATGGGAAAGAGGAACCAACAAGGAGGAGGAGGAGGAGGAGGAGGAGGAGAAGGTGTATTATTCTGAATGGCAGAACAGACCCATCTGCTGTGGCTTGGCCCAGCCCGCCTGACCATTATTAAGGGAAACTGCCCGTTAGCGCCAGCTGCCAGCCCAGTGCAGCGTGGCCTGGCTCTCTCTCTCTGCCCCCTCCACCACCTCCCTCAGCCCCGGCCCTCAGAGCAGCAGCTGAGACAGGGTGCGGCTCCCAAGGCATTCTCTAAACCTGGAGGAGGTGTTTATATTCCAACGCAGAATGTAAATAAGGTGGGAAATCATTTCTGGGAGATTTTATTTTACTTGCCCCTCTACTGGTAAGTATGTATTTCAGTGTTAGTTTAAGTTTATTATAATATCATCTTAAATCTTGGTGGTTTCTAGAAATAATGGCCATTGGCTGACCTCGGTACTCATCGAGTGATTCAATTGTGCTTCACTTGGGAAATTAATGTAAAAAATGGAGTGTGTGAATCACTTTAGAAGTGTTGAGTCAAACACATTGTTCCAGATCCATACCAGTCTTTACTCATTCCACATCAGCAGCTCTATAGCCATTGGAGCAGCTCTAACCACCAGAGGTATTCCCTTTCAGAGCTCATAAAGCCTTCTGGAATAGAGAACCTTTCACTTCACTTTGTTCCCATTATGCCCGCCTCTCCAATTTGTCTCCAGACATTTTTGTAACTCCTAATTGTGCCTACAGTCTGTGAAGATGCCACACCTTGTGATAAGTGCATTCCCACAAGGTAAACTTGGCAGGGCTCGAGTAGAACAAACAAACAAGCAAACATGCAGTTATTTCGGAGCCTGTTGCTCTGCATCCCAATGTGGCTGATGGATTAGCGCTCCATTCCATTAATGGGCTGAGAGGAGTGCCAGAAGTCCCATTCTGCTTTATCGGTGGCTCGCTGCTTCTCACATTGGTAATGGCGTCTGAGCCGGCTGTTTTCCACATTTTCCTTCCTTATCTAAACTTCATTGGTGTGCAACTCAAGTAAATAGCCTGTTTCCCCCACACTGACTAGTTAAAGTTTACCATGGGAACATGGACGACACATTAGATGGATGACAATAAGGCACTTATGTTTGGTTCACAAATGCATACACAGGGCTAAAATAAGCCAGGGGGCTAGGCTTTTAGCCGTGGTGGAATGGGTTTATGTTTGTGAGAGAGTATGTTTGTGTGTCTGAGTCCATCCGTTCGTAAGTTTGCGCATCTTTCCAAGAGTGTATGTGTGTTCTTGATTTGTATGTGCGTTTGCTCTGCTTGGCAGTCAGGTCTCTCTCCGAGAGCGGAGTCCTCTCTGACCTCTACTGAAGGGTCAGGGGTCGTCTTTGAGCTAATTGGGTTCACCTCGCTCTGGTCATGACATTCTGGTGTCGCACTGCTTTCAAATGTCAGCCTCCAGCCGTGTTCCATGCCAGCCAGGCCTGAGAGCAGTAGAGCATCAATGCCACAGCCCCTCTACCCATTCAACCATCTCTGCAGTAACACTTCAAATGCCAAGGACAGTCCATCCACACCCTTTGCCTAGTCCTGGTGGAGTGAAGAGCGGAAACATCTTTTGAGAACCATTCATGAATTCACCTTTGTATACAATGACCGTACATTTCTCACATCCCAATTAAAGTCAGCGGTGAGTGTTATAGAATTAGAAGGACATTGTCATTGCGGTTTTTAAGCTCTGCAGTGAAGAAGTTGTATTGTTAAGGCCGATCGTCCTTTCTCCCTTCAGTGAACTCACTTCTGATGTAGCGGTGGAGGGAGCTGGGGTCTTTCTGAATGGTGGATGATCTGGAAAGGGCAGTAACATTCCACTGCGTCAGTAGCTCTGTGATGTAGTCCTCTAGGACTGTGTGGCGTGATAAAGGGTGTTTGAGGGTAATCACAGACCGGCCATAGCATACGGCAGCAGTCGGTCAGACACTACGCATGGCAGAAGCCTAAAACCCTTAATTGATTCCATGGTCATGTTTTGAGTTAATGTTTACTTGATGGCGTGCTGCTGTGCGCTTGGCTTCCAAAACATTCCACACTCTTCCAACTCTCGCCTAGAGCAGTGAGGTTTGGCACGAACCGTCAAGACTTCAACCACAACCCATTATCTGATTTTATCAGTGTCAAACTCTCAAGCTTAAACCATTTCTCAGACCTCTATTGAATTCTAAGGCCGCAGCGTTGGAGAATTCTTAACCTTAATTTCCAGGCTAATGAAGCACTGTAAAGCGGATGGGCGGTCTTAAGCAGCAATCACTTTGGCTGATCAATCCTGGCTGCTTTGTTTCACGCATCCCTTTTACTTGGTGTTGATGTGATTGAGAGCTGCCTTAATGGACCCTGCCGTATCAACATATCTCCCCCCTCCACCTCCCTCCAAAGTCTTTGATCGATGCCCACCCTCTCAGGCTGTTATCTAAGCTCACACACAATGGGGCCCTCAGCGCTCCAGGTCTTCTTCCCTTCTTTCTTTCACTTCCTCTCTCCCTATCTCTTCCCTCTCCATCTCTGGACGGGACAATGGGCTCTGTGGAGCCGCTCATGCTGTTGTGATGATGTCAACATTTTATTCCATTTTCATCCAGCTCTCTCATGGGTTCGCGCTCTGTTCTTATTGACGCACATACACACACACACGCACACACACACACACACACACACACACACACACACACACACACACACACACACACACACACACACACACACACTCTTCCCCTCTCCACATCCTTTTGTTGGTGTTTGTGGTGGTGGGTCGGGCTCTGGGAGGCATCTCATTGTAAATCGTGTAATCTGCTCTTTCTGGGTTATTGCATCTCTATTTTCCGCTGGCTGTGTTCTGAGAGGGGGGATATTTGTGTTGACCTGCTTGGAGCCAGCCTGTTTGCTGTGATTTAAATGGGAGCAGGAGAGTCTGAACCCCCCCAGAGTGGAGGAATGCTGTTCTATTTCCCCTCTCCACTGCAGCGTCTCAACTGTACTGTACTGACACTGCCAGCCTGGACAAAACAGCACAGTCACTATGTGGCCTGAAATACCCCTGCCTAAATAAGGCCATACTGTAGCTGGGTCACACTAGGCCTATTTATTCAGAATAGTCCTTCCTAGCCTATGTCCCATAGTACAATATGTGACAGACATATTGTACTATTTATTTTTATTTTTACCAAGATTCAGTCTGAAGTCATTCTTTGGTTTTCTAAAGCAGTGCCCTCATTTGGTGTAGACATGTTATGATCCACCTACAGTACTGTGTTAATGCTGTAGACATGACACGTCTAACTGGCAGGCTTTAGTTAGCTACAGTGATTTATACACTTCCGTTCTCTCTAATTAAATCATTAATTGGCCATTCAGAACCCATCAGACTGCCATTAGGTTGAGCTCTGCTCCTTCTCAAGGTCTGGGTGGGCGGTTCAGCACTCTCAACTACGCTCTATCGCTGAACATTAAACCTTTTTAATTTTATATTGCTGAGGGCCTCTTGTTTAGTCTTTCTGGTCCGGTCTGACAGTGCTCGAACTTCACACTTCCTGGCTCTGTGCTCTGTCATTCTTAGCGGGGGAGGGAGGGATTGATGCCCAGCCACACTGCCAGACTACCGTCTGCCGTCACAGAGTGCTCTGTCACTAGGAAAGGTGCAGGGGGCATACGGCAGGTTGACTCATCAACACTGTGTGTGTGTGTACACATTTCTTTACATAGTTGAATGTGCTGACAACAAAATCACACAAAAATTATCAATGGAAATCAAATTTATCAACCCATGGAGGTCTGGATTTGGAGTCACCCTCAAAATTAAAGTGGAAAACCACACTACAGGCTGATCCAACTTTGATGTAATGTCCTTAAAACAAGTCAAAATGAGGCTCAGTAGTGTGTGTGGCCTCCACGTGCCTGTATGACCTCCCTACAACGCCTGGGCATGCTCCTGATGAGGTGGCGGATGGTCTCCTGAGGGATCTCCTCCCAGACCTGGACTAAAGCATCCGCCAACTCCTGGACAGTCTGTGGTGCAACGTGGTGTTGGTGGATGGAGCGAGACATGATGTCCCAGATGTGCTCAATTGGATTCAGGTCTGGGCAATGGGCGGGCCAGTCCATAGCATCAATGCCTTCCTCTTGCAGGAACTGCTGACACTCCAGCCACATGAGGTCTAGCATTTTCTTGCATTAGGAGGAACCCAGGGCCAACCGCATCAGCATATGGTCTCACAAGGGGTCTGAGGATCTCATCTCGGTACCTAATGGCAGTCAGGCTACTGCTCCTCCTGCTCATCCTTGCACAAAGGCGGAGGTAGCGGTCCTGCTGCTGGGTTGTTGCCCTCCTACGGCCTCCTCCACGTCTCCTGATGTACTGTCCTGTCTCCTGGTAGTGCCTCCATGCTCTGGACACTACGCTGACAGACACAGCAAACCTTCTTGCCACAGCTCGCATTGATGTGCCATCCTGGATGAGCTGCACTACCTGAGCCACTTGTGTGGGTTGTAGACTCCGTCTCATGCTACCACTAGAGTGAAAGCACCGCCAGCATTCAAAAGTGACCAAAACATCAGCCAGGAAGCATAGGAACTGAGAAGTGGTCTGTGGTCACCACTTGCAGAACCACTTCTTTATTGAGGGTGTCTTGCTAATTGCCTATAATTTCCACCTGTTGTCTATTCCATTTGCACAACAGCATGTGAAATTTATTGTCAATCAGTGTTGCTTCCTAAGTGGACAGTTTGATTTCACAGAAATGTGATTGACTTGGAGTTACATTGTGTTGTTTAAGTGTTCCCTTTATTTTTTTGAGCAGTGTATTTAGCCCAGGACTAGAGGTGTTACTGTGTGATATTAATAACCTCTGCACCCGCAATGACTGGACTGAGAGCAGAGGATTATGGGACAGACGTGGCCTCTGCCCTGTTTAACCAGGTCTCTGTGTGTCAGACACTTTCTCTTAAACACACGTACACTGCACAAACACTGTCCTAGCCGTCTTACTCAGTGAGGTCACGGCCAGGGCAGCAGCTGTGATCCTGCCGGTGACCTTGTTTCAACCAGGCCCTGTAGCGCCCCACTGCCCTCCGTCAGGTCGTTAGTGCAGCTCGTTCTCGATTAGTGTAGCTGTAATGCTGAGCTGTAATGCTGCGTTGTTAGGCCCTGCTGGAGTGCTTTCTCCTTGAGTTCTGTTCTGAACTAGTCCATGCACTTGTGGCAAGAAACGTGCCGCACTTCCTTTTTTGTCTGCGCTTTCTAGAGATGGTGTCAAGGCGGTTCAGTTAGTTTCCTACTGACACTGAGCTCTGAGAGCAGCTGAAGTGTGTGTGTTTGGTGGTACAGTAACTCAGACAGGGTGTGTTTACTGCAGTGCTGTCAACCCCCACCCCTGATGCTGGGTCAGACTCTCCAGGAACTCAGCTGTAACTCATGAAAATAGCTGTATAAACAGTGATAGAGGGATTACATGTGCTGTATTTACATGTAGCCTTCTATATATAAATACTGTTTGATGATGAATACTGATGATCAAATTCCTTGTGACTTAATGGAATCACAATGAGATTAATGGATTCTTATGTATATCCTCATGAATCCATAAGTCAGAATGAATTGGATGTTTCATCCTCCAAACATGTTTTTTGTTCCTTTTACACACGTTAAACTCATTCCACGGAGGGCAGAGTGTCTGCGGGTTTTCACTCCTCCCTTGTACTTGATTGATGAATTAAGGTCACTAATTAGTAAAGAACTCCCCTTACCTGGTTGTCTAGGTCTTAATTGGAAGGAAAAACCAAAAACCCGAAGATACTAGGCCCTCCATGGAATGAATTTGACACCCTGCTTTAACAGGACATGTTGTCTGGCTTCTGTCTTCACACCCCCTCATGTATAATACGGGCTGATTTACTTTTGTAAAATTATGTCTAAATATGTAAAATATCTCTTCAACATCAAATTTGCAACTTTTCTGTTTACACTAGCCTGGGATGTGGTGTGGCCAAAGCCACATTCCTGCTTCATGTGAGTGCAGCTATTGGCATAGTATATAAACAAACAAAACCAAAATTGCAATTCAAACTATACAGGAGCTTCTCATCTAAACCATATTGCACATAGTGTTGCACACTTGATTCAATGCAATGATTCACAAATGTGTGGATATTTTAAAAGCCTTTAATTTTCTATGACTAACGGAGCAAAAATGCTGTCTGCTGGTATAAAGGTAATTAAGGTAATTCTTGCAGGTGCATGTGGTGTGGGAGAGCCTTTGTCTTTACACTGTACCACTCAGAGGGGGGGATGTCTCCAACACCACCCCCGGAGCAGGGTTTCGCAGGGTTCCCATTAGGAGAATGTGGCGCCGGACATTTGAGAAATGTACCGGACCCATATGCTTTGTGTGCATAACCTGATTAGGGCGTCCACCCACGGTGCTCAGAATTACAGAAATTACATTTAGAATATGGTCATTCATATTAACAGAACATGCAAGTCGAGGATGGAAAGATGTGCTGTCCTTCTTACCAAATTCTGATGTGCACTTTGAACATGTTAGAATAACTGTCCACATTTACTTTTCCTCAGCCAACAAGACGAGTAACGAACAGATTTTCCACTCAAAGGCTATGTCTGTATGCTGTACGGGTGTGATAAATAAGATACATAACGAATAAAATGTACACGCACCAATTTAATTCCACTAAATTATGCAAAGTAACCTATAGACCGATAAACATGATAAGTCAAATGTATTTCCATGGACTGGTATTTCCACCAATGAATAGGCTAAAAATGATTATTTCGCAATGGGATTTTTTCTTCTTCTACCGGCGCCAATTTTATTTATCGGACAAAAGCCGTCTTTTACCGGCTAACGGAAACCCTGCCCCGGAGGTAGTGTGGGAGACACTACACAAGTATCTCTCCTGGACCTAGTTTGTATCGTCTAAATAGTGTAAAGAGGCCCTTAATCTATGATTTCCTACCCACTTCTCTCTAACAATGCAAATGGAATGCCTTATTTCCCTAACATGTAGTATTTGTATTTATTATGGATCCCCATTAGCCAAGGCAGCAGCTACTCTTCCTGGGGTCCAGCAACATTAAGGCAGTTATACATTTTAAAAACATTACAATACATTCATACCAGATTTCACAACACATTAAGTGTGTGTCCTCAGGCCTCTACTGTACTACCACATAGCTATAACACAACATCTATGTGTACGTGTGTATAGCACTAACTGTAAGTCGCTCTGGATAAGAGCGTCTGCTAAATGACTAAAATGTAAAATGTAAATGTAGTACTTATGTTATCGTGTGTTTGTATGCATGTGTCTGTTTGTTTCTTCACAGTCCCCGCTGTTCCATAAGGTGTATTTTTATCTGTTTTTTTAAATCTAATTTTACTGCTGGCATGAGTTACTTGATGTGGAATAGAGTTCCATGTAGCCATGGCACTATGTAGTACTGTGCGCCTCCCATAGTCTGTTCTGGACTTGGGGACTGTGAAGAGACCTCTGGTGGCATGTCTTGTGGGGTATGCATGGGTGTCCGAGCTGTGTGCCAGTAGTTCAACTTGTATTTGTGAGAGGTATTGACATGTTGAATGAACCGAGCTGTCTTTTTGAACTACTGGCACACAGCTCGGTTCATTCAACGTGTCAATACCTCTCACAAATACAAGTAGTGATGAAGTCAATCTCTCCTCCACTTTGAGCCATGAGAGATTGACATGCATGTTGTTAATGTTAGCTCTCCGTCTACATTTAAGGGCCAGCCGTGCTGCCCTGTTCTGAGCCAATTGTAATTTTCCTAAGTCCCTCTTTCTGGCATCTGACCACATGACTGAACAGTAGTCCAGGTGCGACAAACTAGGGCCTGTAGGACCTACCTTGTTGATAGTTCTGTTAAGAATGCAGAGCAGCGCTTTATTATAGACAGACTTCTCCCCATCCTAGCTACTGTTGTATCAATATGTTTTGACCATGACAGTTTACAATCCAGGGTTACTCCAAGCAATTTAGTCTCCTCAACTTGCTCAATTTCCACATTATTCATTACAAGATTTAGTTGAGGTGTAGTAAATGATTTGTCCCAAATACAATGCTTTTAGTTTTTGAAATATTTATGACAAACTTATTCCTTGCCACCCATTCTGAAACTAACTGCAGCTCTTTGTTAAGTGTTGCAGTCATATCAGTCGCTGTGGTAGCTAACGTGTATAGTGTTGAGTCATCCACATACATAGACACACTGGCTTTACTCAAAGCTAGTGGCATGTGATGCTGATACACTGATGCTGCATCAGCGACGTGTGTATGGCTGTGATTAATGACTGTGTTTGTGTCTGTCTGCAGGTATTTGGTGATATCTATCACTTCCGGCACCGTTCTGTGGAGAAGAGGTCTCTGTCGGATCACCGAGGGACGCACGTCCGTCTACAAAAAGAGCCTCAGGTAAGACACATTGGGAGGAGGGGTGAGTGTGAGGGTGGGTGTGTGTAGATGATGGTGGGTGGGTGAGTGTATCAAAGCGGATGAGGAGGTTGAGAGTGAGTGTGCAGCAAGAGAGGGTGGAGGGATGTGAGTGTAGGGGAGGATGGGTTATATCAATAACATGACTTCACCAGCCGCAACAGAGGGTGGGGGTTGGATTGGGCGTGTTGAAAGATGATTAATTAGTCTAGAGTCATACTGTAATGCACCTCCCATTAACAACACAGGCAGTGTGAGAGAGGTGATGGGAGGGGGGAGGGGGGCGTATGTGAAAGAGGTGGTTGAGAGCTAGGTTGGATGAGTTAACTTCTATTCCATAACATGACTAGAGGAGCCGCAGGTACTTCATCACCATCTGTGGAGCGGCCATTAGGCAGGCAGCGGGGGTAAGGGTCGACGCAGAGGGGACCACAGTGAGCTAACAACCACAGGGCAGAGTGCCAGAGACCTGAGCTCTCATTTATCACCCACTTTTAATGGATGTCTCTGACACCCTACAGCATCTGCCTTGTCTGTTTCCTTTCCTTAGGGCTGGGAGGTGAGAGCATCCTAAACATGCTACTCACATACACACATGTATACTGTGATAGGCTATACTGTGGTGTCTAATGACCCCATTCTCAAACCACCTCTGAATAGATTAGGTTTCCAGTTTGGTTTCTAATGCATGTCTTGTCTGATGATTTTTCTTCCACTCCTATTGTGTGTGTGTAGTGGGTGTTTGAGTGATGGGGCCCTGTTTAAAAGGTCTGTGATTTAGTGTCTGGGACTGTGTGTAGTTCACTCCTCTGTGGTCTCCTGGTCTCACATTTCCCTCTGTAGCTCTTTGGGCTCTGGCTGTGCTTCCATGGCTGTGAAAGGTGAGCGTTTGAACTGCGGCACAATGAATGTCCTGCCATCTGCAGCAGCCCCTCAGAACCGCTCCACTGTTTGTCACTCAGCGCAGCTCAGGTCCAGATGAGAAGATCAGAGAGAGGGCTTGTAACACAAACCCACAGACTAATGTCCAGGAAAAGCTAACATGCACACACATACGCTGATATGCACAAAGACACACACACACACACACACACACACACACACACACACACACACACACACACACACACACACAGTCACACACACCACTAGTTCTAACTAATGTTGGTGCTGCTGTGGGCTGGTTCTGTAATTGGGGCGGCTGGGTCAGCGAGAACCATTACCAGCCTTAGTCTCTGCTGACAGTCCACATGCTGTACAAAACGCTGCTTTAAAGGTATGCAGGACTTGCTGATTCAGAGGTACTCTTTCCCTCCCATTTCCAAAGAACAGAGATGTGTGTATAATTGAGTATGCGTTCTTATGGGGGGTGACTAGGTGTGAATGAGCAAGACCTGCGGTACTGACTAACTGACATCCCCTGGGAACCCACAATTGAAAATCCCCTGAAACTATAGGGTGTCATGGGAAGTCCATTGTGTGTTAAGGTAAGGACTAAGGGCTTCTGCAGTCTGCCAGTGGACATGTCCCCTACCCATTCCTGTTCCCGCTGACTGTAGAGAACCCATGTTTTGGTTTCCCAGCATTATGGGAGGTCGTTCAGCCAGCGAACTGTGTGGCCAAGTCTCACCGCTGTTTGTCTTGAGCAGGTGCACGGTGAGAAAAGCGTTGTGTGGCCTATCTCCTCTTACCCTTAGCAGCACGGCACCAAAACAACACTGTTCCCGCCCCAACCCCACTCCTCCCCCCACCCCTCCGCTCACCACTTAACTGACGGGATTTCCTCTCTCGCCGCCACTCCATTTCCTGTTGTTGAATTCCTTTTCTCCCAGAGCACCTCAGAGAAAGGGGAGCCTCCCTGCACCTCCCTCCCTCCTCTCCTCAGGTCAGCCTTGTGGCCTACAGAAGTCACACTGGGGGAGATGGATCCCAAACAAAAGGAACAATAAACCCTGCTCAAAGACTCTCACATTACTGTGGACTAAACGGCCAGGGACTCTGCCAAATCTCAGTCTGGCTGACAGACCCTGTTGATCGGGAGCTAATGCCTGGGCTTGCCTGGCTGCTCATTCACATCTAATGGTGATGCATCGCTCTAATATTGTCTAGCTGTTGTAAGACCATTGCTGTAGTGAAATTGTGTTAGTTAGGCCTAAACGATATACCCATAGAAATGCCATCAATACATCAATCAGTATTACCACCTAGAGTTTTTCCTGGTCAGGCCATGTGGTCAGGGAAAACCCCTGGACCTAATCATTTTACCACCAATACAGCTACCTTTCCTACAGCTATGTAACACTACAGCCATGGTAATGGTGCTCTAGCTGTGGTTGTTGCTTTGGTGTTGGCCTAAGGTTGTGTTATGTTTGGTTGTGTTGATGTTTGTATATGGAGGGGAATAGAAGAGAGCAGGAAGGAAGGCACAGAGACCTGTCTGCTCAGTATCTGCTGGACAGCAGCGTTTAACCAAGCAGCCGGGGTCCTGTATGTGAATGGTCTTGAGCGAGGAGAAAAGCTGTCTCAGATAGCTGGCTTCCGGACCCATTTATAATGGAGATCTTATCTGTTAATCGCTAGCTGGTTCCCTCTGTTCTGTTCCACCTCACTCTGTCTGTTTAAGAATTCCTGGAGACTCCCTCTCTGGCTCGCGCCAATTTTTCCCCTTTCAAACATTTGCTTAATTATCTCTGTTTGCGATAGGGGAACTTTGGCAAAGGCCTTTAAGCGTAATGAATATTGGAAACGTCTGTCTTTCCTGACTGAGAATCGGATGGTAATCTGTGGTAAACTAAGAACTCACAGAGACAAAGTTAACTTCTCTTGCCTTATTGTGTTGATTTTTAATCCGTCCATTCAAAATGTTTATTCACTCCCTGTCTCATATTTACATTTACATTTACGTCATTTAGCAGACGCTCTTATCCAGAGCGACTTACAGTTTAGTGCATACATTATTATTTTTCATACCCCCTGTGGGAATATGAAATACTTTAATTTTAATTTTCTCCGTGTCAGGACTAACACAAGCCTCATTAATGCTGTTTCTGGGGGTGATCCGTTAGGCTAATAGAAGAGAGCAGTCATATGGAAAGGATTAGTTGCTCCAAGTGAGGTTCAGCCTACCCATCCTCTATGCAGTCAGGCACTACTGATAACCCTGTGCATGTTAAGAGAGGGGATTTAGCTACTCTGGGACGCTCTGTCATGGCTGACCTGTTTTAATCAATAACCTCAGAGATACTGACGCTGTCTGAGCTTAGCAGACTGTTCATTAACAGTCCAAAACCTCAATTTCTCATCTCATCTCCCCTGGTTGAACTGGATGGAGGTTTTCCATCTGGAACATCAAGGTAACAAACTATCAACAGTGTTCTTTCTGGTTGTACTGTAGTTGGCAGAGTTCATGAAAGCAATGACAGGCTCCATTGGCCAAATGCAGACGGTAAACAGTGTTGCCCTGAGTTACCATAGAGACTGTTGTTTTCATGTAAAGTGAGGTTTCTCCCTAATGACTTACGTATGTTCTCCGTACACACACCACATAGTGAGCCCCGTACCAGCAGCTAATCTGCATGCCTGACTGAGTGTGCTTGGGCTGTGATTAAGGGGTCTTGTAGCGGGCCTTGTTAATGCCTTGTTTGCAGGAGCGCGAGCCCAGACTGTGGCACGGCACAATTACAGGGGTCCGCTCCCTCCCTCTTTTGGCCCTCTCACTCTCTGCATGGCTCACCTAGCCTCATTCTGTGGCCGCCAGTAAATCGCAGAGTAAGAGACTTAACAGTCAGGGAAAAACCATGTGGCTCCTGGCCATTCAATATTACTGTTTCCTTTATGAACATTGTTTTTGATGACCCCAGTCGCCTCTGTCTTCATTGTTCTGTGGGGAGTGTAAAGCTGATGACTGGATGAAGGGAAGAAAGAGGCAAGCAACACACTATCTACCCTGTGTTCCATGACTGCAGCCAGGATTAGAGACCAAAGGAAACTGTGTTGCTTCCTGACAGGAAGCCCCATGGACTCATGGGTAATGGAGTGAAGTCGGATGGTATATCTCAATAGTCTAACGTGGCTTGCTCTCATCTCCTTTCCATCGCATGCACTGACATTAAACTGGGACAGCAAATTCCTGGTAGGCATCTTGTCATTTTGCTTTCACCTACCTTAGCATTAGTGCAGAGATGAGGAGACATGGAGGGGAAGCCTCTTATATTGTGATGCCCCCATAGACTGACCTGGGAGATTGGTTCTGCCTCCCTAAACCTCTTCTCCTATCCATGCCCCACTATTTCATCTGGACAGGCAGGGGATTTTACCTGCTGTAGGACATAGACAAATCACCCATGTTACCTCTGTTTTCATATCGCTGCTGTCAGTACAGTAGCACCCCACCCACTGTCCCCCACTCTTCTTAATGTGTTGACCTTGTGTTGGGGGCACCCACTGTGGAAGCATCTGCTCCAGTGTGATTCTGTACAACTGCCAACCAGCAAGGGGCTTTCAACATGGATTCATGTAAACATGTCCGATTCCCCCCCCCCCACATACAAATTTAAAAAAAACTCCTGTACACCAATTATTGGTTGGAGGGCAGCGCATAAAGGTGCGTGCTGTGTCGGTAGTAACCTTGGTGTTATTGACGCTCTTGTGATTTGAGCTGTTGGCAGAGAGTTGCCTGTTGTGATTCCTGGTTGTCCTTCATGCCTGCCTCTCTGTCCTTGCAGCAGTCGCTTGTCTCCCTGCTGCAGCTTCTCTTCCACACCCCTCTCTCCACATCCCCCTCTGCTTGTGTCCCTTTCACCCACTCCACTGTACAGGGAGACAGCAGCTCGTAGATGGGGTGCGACGCAGGGTTGTCGCTGTGTGCAATCTGCCCCTGTCAACACTTTCTGCAGCACGCCGGCCAGGAACTCCCAGAGAAGAATAGCTCAAATTAAATGTTATTGGTCACTTACACCGTTTCTAGCTCCAACAGTGCAGTAATACCTGGCAATAAAAATAAGAAATAAAACACAATGCAAAATGCACACATAATCCAGAACAATCCCTCCCTCCCTCCCTCCCTCCCATCCCAGCCTACTGTTATTACCAGGGCTTTGTGTGGGGAGGCAGAGCAAAGCAAGGAGGGAGACTGAGGACAAAGACTGGGTGTCGTAGTGTGTTCTTCTGTGTGTCTGTATATATCCTCCTTTCTATGTTAATGTAGATTTTAGTTTGTGCCTCTGTCTGCGTTAATGTGATTTTGTGTGTTTCTGTGTTCTTCTCTGTGTGTGTGTGTGTGCGTGGCCCCCTATCTGCCCTCATCTAGCAGTTTTAATTATTCTCAGCCTAGGCCCTCGTTAGGCTCGGTCTCTAATGAGGAGCTCCTGAATGCCTATGTTAGAACCTCTGTTTATCTCTCTCTGCTCTCGTCCCGCTCTGCTTGATGAAGTTAGATTTCTCTTTCATTCTGGGGAGACGGTGACCCTCATGTTCCCTCCTGCTCATCATTATTCCTTATACCCTGTACTGATTGTCTTCCTCTAGTATATTGAGTGCCGTATTAGCACGGCTACTTCAGTAATGTCCCTCCTCTGGTTGAAATCTGTGTTACTAATAGAGTAGTGGTGTTCCCATCCGCATATTAGCATGGTGAGCGAGTCTACTTAAAGATGGAATCCGCAGTAGGGGAAACGGCGCCACTGTCTGCCCCACAGCCTCTGTTATTGTTTTTGTTTTGTTGACGAAGTGGATGTGAGGAGCGTCGCCCAACGTGGTCAAAAAAATTGCAGTACACATTCTGCTGCTTCTCGCCAGTGCAATAATGTCTGAGGGGAAAAAACAGTGTTCGTTGTTTGTTTCGCAAACGGACATGGACATTTCACCATTAAGGATCCCACGCTGAATGTAATCACGTCTCTGTTTGATGCCATGACTGATGCCTTTCTCTCTGTGTGTGTGTGTGTGTGTGTGTCTTCCTCAGGTGACGTGGGCAGAACAGCAGGTGGTGAAGAGTAGGAAGAAGAGGGACATCTACACGGAGCCCTCGGACCCCAAGTTTACCCAGCAGTGGTACCTGGTGAGTAGACCAAGTCTGGTTGACATTTAACAATCTTTATCACTTTATTATCTCTCAATAGGACAAATATGAGGGAAAATGTGTCTCAAATACATAAGGAGAGAAATCAATACCCACTCTCAGCGCTTCATTGCTGTCATAAACAAGCCACAATGGCTTCCTCAGTGTATGGACTGAAATTTCAAAAACAACCTCTCAGACAACCTCAGACGACTGCCCATTGCTGAAGCCACTGTGTAGTCAGGAGACAGACACAGTTCAAACCTTTTCTCAGTTGATCAGTAATCCCTCCCTGTGCTCGGTTGTGTGCCCTGTTCTGTCTGGATGCACAGGGCTTTATAGAGCCAGTCTCTTTATTAAAAGGGAAATGACATAAGAGCCCATACAGTGTCACAGCAGGGCCCAGCGCTCTGTTTGATCTGTCTGCCCATTCTCAATAACTCAGAGTGGATAGTTCCCTGTTGGCTGAGTAAAACATTTTAGTTTACTCTATTCAATAGACTGTATTAATATATGGAGGCCCTTTGTCTGAGGGAGTGGATGCAATAAAGTGTCTTGGTTAATGTAGAATGGACTGCTTAGTGACCATGGTCTTTTAGGAGTCCATTATCAGAACGGCATACACATTTGGGTTTCCAGTCTTAAATTGAATTCATCTATTTATTGTATTCCCCAGACAATGGCACAGTCCCCAAACGAGGCAGTGAATACAAATAAAGGACTGAAATTAAACCAGTCTCAGTTATTGCCTGAATGTATCATCTTAAATGCAAAATGACGCACTTTGACTTTGAGAAGGTTACACAGTCTGATCCAGTGGTCCATCAAAGAAACGGTGAGATAAACAAGTTGTGATTTCTCTTCACTTTGCTCCACCTTTAATTAGTCTCAAATAATGTTCCAGGCAATATAAAATAGTTGATTGAAATTCTCAACAAACAAACATTCCTCGCTTACTCTCCAACACGCTCACACTGGAGCTGAAGCAAATCCAATTTCCCCCATGTCCCCGAGCTGTTGTTGGGGGGAGGTGGGGTGGCGTGGATACTGGCGGCTGACTTCACCAGTGTGACTAGCTACATTTAATTCCCCTCCGGAGTTCACAGCTCTGTCGCACACAGCTCGCTAGCTAACTTTCCAGGCACACTGATTTGACTTAAGCAGTTTACTATCACGCTACAGAGGGAGGCAGGGAACCCGGGGCCCTGCGATGGAGAAGTATGGAGAAGTATAGCTGGTGCTGTTTGCTGTTAGTTGGTTTAGTAAGGGTACTGTGTAGTGAGGTACTAGGAGTAGAGAGTATGCAATGAGATTGTGGTGAGGGTGTAAGGAGTGTAAAAAGGGTGAAGTATTTAGGTTTAGTGGGAGGCTGTAGCAAAAGTGTAATAATATTGTAGTGTTTATAAGGGTATAGTGTGCATGTAACAAGGGCGATGTCAGGCAAAGCAGTGTTCTAGAAGGGGTGCTGCTGTATGAGAGTTTGAGCCTAGTCTGAGTCTGAGCCCTGTTCCCCAGGTGGATCTCGGCGGTAGATAGTATCTGTGTATTACCGTCAGTCATTAAGACGAGTCTCTGACTGGTCAGTTTACACTGTGTCTCTATGATAAGGACATGGATAAACTCTGCTGCTACTTCCTCTGCTTATTCATATGTGTAACAGCAGCTCATATCACTGGTCTGTCCCTCATGGATCAAATGGAAAAAGCTCAAAGCACGGTGTGAGATTTCAAAGGCAGTAAAGTTTGTTAATGTGCCAATGTAATGCAGTAAGAATGGTCAATTTTAAAGAGGTATAGGAAAAATACAGAAATACTAAATGTCCAAGACCATTACAAGAAGCTGGAGAATTTTGAGGGTAATTCCCACTTTTGAGTCAGATTTGAGCAGGATTTTCTGAGTGGGATAATAATAATAATAATAATAATATGCCATTTAGCAGACACTTTTATCCAAAGCGACTTACAGTCATGTGTGCATACATTTTTACGTATGGGTGGTCCCGGGGATCGAACCCACTACCCTGGCGTTACACAGGGTAGCTTTGGCCATAGTTATCTGACACCGAAGGCCTTGGTATCTGACACTGAAGGGTTTGGATGAGAGGAAAATAGTAGGAAGACATTTTCAGACAAATTACATTCAATTGAGGCAGCATTTTAGAGAAACGGCTGTGTGAGAATTGAAAGGCATCAAACATGGTATTTGACCAAAGGTCAAGTTTGATGTGGAGAGAATACCAAAAGGCCTGTGTAGAAGTCTCTCTGTACCATTACCCTGCTAGCTGGTTGTCCACTAACAGAGACACTCAGGGGGTGGCTCTGATGAGATGTATGCAGGGTCTGGTCTGGTCTGTCTGGTCTGGGACTGATGCTCCATGCTGAGTGACGAGTCTCTTTGTCTGCCTAGCACCACAGGATATGGTAAGTCTGTCTGGTGCCACAGGATGCCGTCTGCCTCCCATGGGGATGTTGTCATTTTCTGTTAGGATTGAGGTCTAATGCAGTCTGACACATTTCTCCTGGGACACATCAGCCTAACATTCATCTATATATTTCTGTTTGGAGACGATCACGGGATATTTTTTTATTTCATAGTCTAAAATAATTTGATAATGCAAAGATAAGTTCATTAATTGCTAGGTTTTTATTATCTCACATGTCTTGTAATGGATCTTTAGACTCCATTGACTGGTCTTGGTGTTTTCCCCTCCACAGTACAATGCTAATCATCGTGACCTGAATGCTAAAGGTGCGTGGGAGCTGGGCTACACTGGGAAGGGAGTGGTGGTGTCCATCCTGGATGATGGTATAGAGAAGAACCACCCAGACCTTATATCAAACTATGTGAGTATCACATTACCCCTGGCTTCAAGGCTGGGGTTGCTGCATCTAAATAGTTTAAGATGGCCTCCTTTCCAAGATCCATGTTGATGAGGAGAGGAGGCCATTTTGGACTATTGGTATTCACCCCTAGACTTTTACTCGTACTCCTTTTATCATAGATGAGTGATTCTGATAGTCTCTGTCTGCCTGCCTGTAGGACCCAGACGCCAGCTATGATGTGAACGATGGCGATCCAGACCCTCAGCCACGATACACACAACTCAACGACAACCGGTAAGACCCTGATAAGAAAGACACTGTATCAGTGACGGCTGAATTTGATCTCATCCGTGCCTAACTTGAGTTGTAGTGGTCTAAGGCACTCTCTTTCTCTATCTAGCTGTGCCACTAGAGATCCTGGTTAGAGTCCAGGCTCTGTCGCAGCCGGCCGCGACCGGGAGACCCATGGGCGGCGCACAATTGGTCCAGCGTCGTCCAGGGTAGGGGAGGGTTTGGCAGGCAGGGATGTGGGTTCGTTTCCCACGAGGGGCCAGTATGAATAAATAAATAAATTATAAACGTATGCATTCCCTAAACTGTAAGTCGCTCTGGATAAGAGCGTCTGCTAAATGACTAAAATGTAAATATAATGGAGTGAGTTATGGACACCGTCACTCTGCCTTGGGTCCAGGTCTGTCAGCTGAGCCAGTCAGGTATTGGGCTGCCCACTGCTGTTAGATCATAGCTTCTCTGACTGAAAAGAGAAAGGGAAATGCACAGATTGAAGTAGTAGACTCTTAGAGGGCCGGAGAACATCTCAATGTGTTTTGGGTCTCCCCACAATCAAGAGCAAGCATGTGATTTAGTCTTAAATCACCCAGCTGCTACCAGGGCATTTCTGTGGCCTAGTTAAGTGGAGTAAATCTCCTGGGATTAAGTGAATTTGTGAAGAAAGCAGCTTTACTGCAGGGGCCTGAGCAGATAGCATTAAGACTTGTTTACTACCGCCCCCGATGTTTTCCCTGCTGCCCTGAATTGATCGAATTAATTTCATCAGCGTTAACGAAATGGGACAAATCTCCTGGCTCTGGAAAGGCCTGCTCCTCTCATTCCGCTCCCCTGCATGCTTACCCTTTCTGACTTTAATTTGGGATTTTCCATAATCTGCTGTTTTCGGGCTGCTAGCCAAATACCCTTTTTTTTATCTTGAGGCTAACCATGATTGGTGATGACAGGCAGAGAGGGTTATAGTTAAGGTCTCCAACTGAGACTGCATGGGTCTGGAGCAGGCACTGTGCACATGGAGGCCAGACTGGTGTAAGGAGAGATGGAGATGGCCTCAAGTAAAACAACAGTGCAAACATTACTTCCTACACTACTGTGTATAGCCATAAGTCTTGAGCCTCCTGCTGTCAAAGAGAGAAAGTGAAACGGCACAGTAAGAGCTAACGCCAATGGAGCTCTGCCACTGACCACGCAAACACACACACACACACACACACACACACACACACACACACACACACACACACACACACACAGAGCATCCGATATTATGATTCCCCCAGCATACACACAGCCAACAGACAGTTGATTCCCCTATCCCACACACACACAGTGCAGTAAATGCCTTTGGACTGAGAATCCTCCTGGCTTGTCCTCTCTTCCCTGCCTAGCTCACCCAAGCGCTTATCTCCAGACGCCCAGCTCTGCCTTGCTTCCCCGTGGCAGGACTGAGGTGTGTGTGTGTGGTCATTCGTGTCTCTGTGTGTGGTGTGTGTGTGCGTGCACAATGTGTGTGTGTAACTGCATGGGGTTGGTGTAGGCGCGTGTGTAAACACCCTGTGGGCAGGCTGGAGCTCTGTAAGGCTGTGTAAGGGCCTGTTCCCTGCAGAAAGCCCAGCTCTGTTCACCTCCATAAAGCTCCCTTTCTTCCCCTGTGTGAGGAGCGCTCCTCTGCAGCAATGTGGCCATTCAGCCCCGTGTTTGTCCAAGTCAACATGTGATCTGGCTCTGTGGCTCTGCAGCCTTACTGTCTTAGACCAGGATGCTCAGTCTCTCTAGGGGCCTCTGCTGCGAGCTAAAATTGGAATTGAGGGGTTTTTCTTTTTATGTATTGAATGTTTCCCAAAATACCCATCCTCAGCTGGGAGTGGCAGGCTTTACAGCTAGATCTAGCACAGGATAATCTCCACAAGATTTGAACTGAGGTTCTCTTTTTTATTGATTTTGCCAACGGAGGCTTTTCTGTTATTCGAAGCATTTGGTAAAGCAGTGGGAAGTAGACTTGAGGTATTTTTTTTAGATCCTGAAAGAAGCTGATTTTATCACGCAGTGCTGTAACTGCTGTACTATGGCTGATATCATGCTATTAATATATTCATTAAAAAGAGTCAGGGAGTTGGCTAATTTGAATTTGCCACTTTGAATAGTGCATTACATTAAGTTGCCTTGCTGCAAGATACCATCAAGGACAAGAAAGTTAGATGAACTGTACTGTAGTTGTACACACACAGGAATGTAGCTGTATATTGGGTGAAATTGGGGATATTGCTGGTATAGCTTCAATCAATAGCCGTAAGTGTTTGGGCTTCATCATCTGACCACCTTTTCTCAGGCCTCCAGGGTACCAGCGCTCGGTGTCTGGTAGAGTGCAATAGAGGAGGCGTGTGTTTGTGTGTAATCTTTGCTTTCAGTTTCCACTATATTACTGTCACATGTCAGGTTGTGTGCACACAGCTTGAAATGTCTAGTGCATACACATGTTTGTCTGTGCCACGGCTGTAGGGGCCAGGGAAAATAGTTCAATTTATGTTATATAAGTTTGCAGTCTGACAAATGCTGCTATTAGTTAGAGGAGGATAATGCTTGTTCTTCATTACAGCCCATAATTTAAATCACTCTTCCTAATGTGCCTGGTCGGCAGTGTTGGGAGGAAGGCTCTATTTATCAGGAACACTCCACAGCACAACCCATCTCAGATGAGTTACACAAGATGTTTGCTTTGTGTTCCCCCTCTGCCTCTGTTCATAAACACTGGAAGACATTTTGTCCTGTAGGTCAACTCATTAGTCAGCTGATTAAATAGGAGCGGGGCCGGAGCAGTTTTCCAGATTTACCTCGGGGCGGCGGCCCGGCAGGCAGGCAGCAGTGAGCAGAGAGACTAATGATCAGCTGGGGCCACTGGCCCAGCCTCAGAGAGCACAAATGATTTTCTTCTCAGTAATTAATTCAGGTTAGGAAAAACAGAGCGAGTGAAAGGAGCCAAGCTATCAATAGCCCAATATAGCATCTGAAAGAGAAGAAAGAGCTCTCACACAAAGACAAACTATAGCCCAGGCTCAAATGGCACCCTATTCCCTATGTAGTGCACTGCTTTTGGCATCAGTCAAAAGTAGTGCGCTATGGGGAATAGGGTGTCATTTTAGATTTGAACCAGGACTTCTGTGGACTGGACTGTATTTTACAGCTTCCAATTGCACCTGCCTTAGGAAGTTTCACCATGTTACGCAACAATAATAGGTCTAACTTTATGTATGGCCTGAAAGGACGCAATGGCTGTTAGCACTGTGTTTGCTCTGTTGGAACCGTTCTTTTATGGAGCCTCTAAAGTTCCACCTGTAGTTTTTCCTACATAAAAATATTTGTCTTGTTAATTTGTTTATTCCATTATGTCTCTTTTCTTATAACAGTTGGCTCCGTTTGAAATATTGTGTCTTTATGGAAGTTCCACCTGTGGTTTTCCCCTCATATAAACATGTATTATGCTAATGTGAAGACCTTTTAGGAGGCAGCTGGTTGCCATGGGGATGTGAGCACCAAATTGGCTGTATCTTCCCGAAAGTTCGTCATACTGTAGCATTATAGTTTCAGCACACCAGTTCCACACCAGTATGGGAGCCTTGTTCTATCGAAACTGATAACTATTAAATATGAGTTCCAGCTAAGGAGAAAGCCAAATCGGCATTCTCACAGCACAATAATAATGTTGTTTTAGCTTACCATGGAAATCAGCTTTCCTGTTTTATTTTAATATGCCCTTAGGTTAAGTTAGTCAAAACTTCTGGGAAGTTTGTCTCGTTCCTCTCCTAGTTTATCATTCCAACACCGTCTACAGTATCCTATCCTCAGTTTACCTTTATGTATTACTTTCTGGCCAGCCCAGTTGAAAACTGGCTTTGTCAGTGGTGTTGACTAGCGGTGGAGATGGCCGTGTCTCTGCTCCAGTAGGTCTGGTCAGGCTGACTTGCAGCTCCTCAGGGACCAGCCTCATTTCCTGCTCTACTGCAGCCCAGACAAAGGAAGGATGGAGTTGCCCCTTCACACTGATCTTAGGTTAGTTTTTGAGTTTTCCCCCTACGGGTGAGGTTTTGGGCATGGTAAGCTGATCCTAGATCCGTGCCTAATGGTAAATTCTGCCAGGAGGAACGGCCAGGTAGCGGTCTGACGGAGATGGATTATTTGACCTAATGTAGTTTTCAATTAAAGCAAGGACAAAGACAATTGACCCAATGTCATTACATAAAAGTAGAATTAGCCCTTGGACTAATTCAATGTCAGTTTTGAGTTCTAGCCTAGGATTGGGGGAGCGGATCCAAGATTTGTGCCCGTTTTCCACCTACAGTAGAGCAATTACTCAGTTAGTCTAATGTTTCAAAGTGACTTTGGTGAGGTATTACCCTATGGGTTTACCGTAGTGCCTGGCACTGCCTGCCCGCTTTCAGGTGAGTCAGTGTTTAAGACTCTTCGAGTAGGTGTTTCCTCCACACAGTGATGTGACGCAAGTAGGGCTGTCTGTTCTCGAAATGGATGCTAATCTAATGGTTAGCCTTGGGGTAGCTGTGTGTAAGTCTGACTGAGTCTTCTCTCCAGACATGTGTGTCTGTAATCAGATAATGGCTGTTCTGTTCAACTCATTGACATGGCTTTTTGTTGCTGTTATCCTCCTAGATAAATATCACTATTGTGTAGAGACTGCAGAGCATTGTTACACAATTAGCCAAAGATTCAGAGGATATTATTAAGGCTGTGGCTGCGAATACAGAGTTTTCGCTCCCGCCCCCGCCCCGCCCCTCTTGAAAACCTACAGATCTGGATCATGTTCTGCACATGTGCATAAAACAAATTCTATGTTGCTGCTGCTCACACGCCACCTCCCTTCACATTCCTCTCTTTACTCACCCTCTTCTGAACCATGATGATAGCCTATGTCTCTGCCTCATAGTTCTGAACAGCTGAAATAAAACCCCTGCGGTGATTTGAACGAACATTCAAGGCCATTATGAAGGCTACAAACTTCTATGTCTGTTGTAACATATATTACAGTTGCACAAGCAGGACACAGTCCCTACACATTGCATTGGAGCAAAAACAATTAGCATTTTGTGTGATGATGTAGGCTAATCTTTGTAGTTGCTGCCATATCGTAGCCATTAGCCAGAATTGCTAAAAAAAAGAACACTACTACTTTGACTGCCTGTCTGCCTCCTGCTTATCCGATGTTTGCTATGATGACGAAACAAGAACAGTAAGAACATTAAAATCGCCAATTAGACTGCGTGTTTGTGTCTTGCTTGTGTGTGATATGCTGCCTAAATGGCTGCATGTAACTCCCTACTTGAGTTTTGCATTGGGGCAAAAAGCAATCTGCAAGTTTGTACGAACATGTTGATCATTTATTTTGTGTACAATGCAAATAGCTGCATGTAGTCTAACTCCCCTACTGAAAAAAGAACATGAAATTGCACTTATGCTTAATAACCTACTGAGGCATGGAATGCAATAGTTGGAACATGTCCTTTGTGTACAACATGAAGTTTATAGGCTACACCAGACAAAGGCGTTCATCGCTGATCAAGGAGATTTAAGTGGCAGTAGAGCTCTGAGCAGCAGCTACGAAGGCAGCGGAGTGGGCAGCAGCTCCGTTTGTAAAAAAAATCCAGCACATGCGCAAAAATCTTTAGCCACAACAAATCGGGTTTCCAGAAAATCCGGAACCGCAGCCACACATTTTTAACCTCAAATATGAGACCATCTCGTGTGTGTGTGTGTGTGAGACTCCGACAGAGATTATAAACATTGTTATTCAGCATGCCTGTAACAGATGGTCCAGGGATTGGATCAGAGCTGATCTCATTACGAACAGTAACCATTGAATAAAACTGAAGGGATAACCATAATCTTTGTGTTGAACGTGAGTGTCAGTGTATTCTTTCATGAAATATAAGATGGAGGCCGACCTACTCACATGAATCAGTGTCTGAGCCCAGGCAGGTATATTTAGTTCATCTACATTATATAGCATTGATGGTTGTTTTATGGTAGGCGTTTAACTGCACACTTTACAGCAGTAATATAAAGTAGAGTTTAACTTTCTGTCCTCTGGTCTGTGACTGATGTTAAGTGAGTCTGCCAGTGTGTCAGATCAGTCCAGGCTGTGTGTCAGATCAGTCCAGGCTGTGTGTCAGATCAGTCCATGCTGTGTTTCAGATCAGTCCAGGCTGTGTGTCAGATCAGTCCATGCTGTGTGTCAGATCAGTCCAGGCTGTGTGTCAGATCAGTCCAGGCTGTGTGTCAGATCAGTCCATGCTGTGTGTCAGATCAGTCCAGGCTGTGTGTCAGATCAGTCCATGCTGTGTTTCAGATCAGTCCAGGCTGTGTGTCAGATCAGTCCAGGCTGTGTGTCAGATCAGTCCAGGCTGTGTGTCAGTGAGACGTGTCAGGGGGATATTGAGGCTCTGCGATGTTCATTTATCTCACTGTGACTTGGTGATGAAAGATGGCGAGATGCCCTCCTCCTCCCCTGTGTGAGTGAGAGACGTCATTTTGTTCTGCCAGAGTGGAGCGCAGTGTGTTTTGATAGGCCAATTCATCTGAGCCCCCTCGTATAGCCTACACCAGAGCTCTGCTCAGTAACAACCTCTGGAATCACACAATAAGGTTGGGTTCAATCCCATGTCAATGCCAGGCTGAGGCAATGCAGGAAATCGATTAATTGAAATTCAATTTGGCGGCATGTAGCCTAGTGGTTATGAGCATTGGGCCAGTAACTGAAAGGTCGCTGGTTCGAATCCCTGAGGCGACTAGGTGAAAACTAATGTGCCCTTGAGCAAGGCACTTAACCCTATTTGCTCCTGTAAGTCGCTCTGGATAAGAGCGTCTACTAAATGACTAAAATGTAAAATGTAAACCGAACATTGTCATAGAAAATCTTGATAATGTTCTGTTTGTTTGTGTGCTTCCATTGGATCAGGAAATGAGTTGGAAGGGACCTTGACTCTGGCCAGCTGGTTGGACCCCTAGTGGTTATTAGGCTGGAAGCCTGGAACATAGTATAACAGCGTTCCACTTCCCTTCAGAGTTACAGATATACACTGAGTATACGAAACATTAGCAACACCTTCCTAAAGTCAAGACAATGATCCAAAACACACAATCAAATTAGAAGTTTTGGAATGGCCTAGTCAAAGTACAGACCTAATCCCAATTGAGATGTTGTGGCAGGACTTGAAACGAGCAGTTCATGCTTGAAAACCCAAAAATGTTGCTGAGTTAAAGTAGTTCTGCATGCAAGAGTGTGCCAAAATTCCTCTACAGCGATGTGAGAGACTGATCAACAACTACAGGAAGCATTTGGTTGCAGTCGTTGCAGCTAAAGGTGGCACAACCAGTTACTGAGTGTAAGGGCGCAATTACGTCGGGGCATGGACTCTACAAGGTATCGAAAGCTTTCCACAGGGATGCTGGCTTGGCCTATGTTGACTCCAAAGCTTCCCACAGTTGTGTCAAGTTGGCTGGATGTCTTTTGGGTGGTGGACTAATCTTCATACACATGGGAAACTGTTGAGCGTGAAAAACCCAGCAGCGTTGCAGTTCTTGACACAAACCAGTGTGCCTGGCACCTACTACCATACCCTGTTCAAAGGCACTTAAATATTTTGTCTTGCCCATTCACCCTCTGAATGGCACACATACACAATCCATGTCTCAATTGTCTCATGGCTTAAAAATCCTTCTTTAACCCGTCTCCTCCACTTAATCTACACGGATTGAAGTGTCTCACTGACACAAGTTACATCATTAAGGCATCCTAGCTTTCAAATGAATTCACCTGGTCAGTCTGTCAGTGTACATTCCTCCGTTAAAGAAGACTTCACAAGCCAATTCTTCAGCAGATTTCTTCAGCAGTTCCAGCACCTCCAAAAGCGCACTTTCATCCTTGACCCAAAGATTAGACCAGACTCAATGGCCGCGGCCTGTTTGCTTTGTTCCCTCTCCATTGGAGCAGCAACCCACAGTCTGTAAAGGCCCACTCACTCGGAGGATATGATTGACTGGGCTGCTGACCCGACCATTTATGTCCTCCACATTCTCTGAATGCGGAGGCCAGATAAGCACATTGTGTGGCTCTGAGATGGACTGCTGCTGTGCTGCGTTGCTGGCCAGTCGACTCGCCACCATTGTGTGATTCCTGACCCTGGGATGTCTTGCAACACGAGAGACGCCAAATGGTCTCTCTTGGATCATTTTCAACCTTTTGAGAAATGTTCATACACCTTTGGTGGTGCAAATGAATAAAAATGCACTTGCCTCATGGAAAGAACATTTTGCATCAAAAGGATCGCACATCTTAGATTCTGGAAGATGTTCAGATTGGGATATTTTCAGTGTCCTTTGATTTTTACCCTAGCAACATCACATGCCAAAAGAAAGTGTCAGATACTGTAGATCTAGGTGGATATGTATTTGTCAGAGGCAGATATGACTGGGAACTCAGAAGACAGACGGGTGTTGTTATGAGCTTGGGCTTGCCCTACATCCTTTCACAGACACCTGAGCTGTGCCATATAATCTGCTGCATCGCTGGCCCGCATTCCTACCGCTACAAAGCGATGGATCACCTACAAACACTGCCTGGACAGGGACTAACATACCTGCCCTGGTATGAAAGTGGAGATTAAGTGAATTGCCGATCTTCCATTGTCAAATTCACACTGATAGCGGTATACTAGCTGCCAGCCTACGTGTGTGTGTGTGTGTGTGTGTGTGTTTCAGTCTTTTAGATGTGTTCTTCACCTCAGATCTGGTCTTCTTTGAATTACCTCTACACATTCTACACAGCACCAGTCAAGCATGTGGTTAAAATGCCCTCTGGTCCTGCAGTTAATCCAGGTCCCATGACACTTGTTAGTGGGACACTGAGCACTCAGGGGTAACTCTGACATTAACCTTTGACCCGCAGCTCATAGCCGTGTCTAAAGAGATCTCAGGCAGATTGGTTGATCCACTGCCACAGTGCAGCGCTCTCTGACCCTCTTGTTTAACAAGGCCTGGTCTCCGCCCTGTGGGTTTAATGAAGGGAATACATTAACCTAGCCTAACGCCCATCAGTCAGGCCTGGATAAATGAGGTTAAAGTGTTGCGAAGGTTGTTTGAGTGCAGCTGACCCCAAGATCAAAGAGCTGTTTGTCTGCCAGAATTAAATGGCAGTTACAAGACGTCCCACTATAAGACAGGGACTGGAGGCATTAAAGTCTCTTTCATATTCTTTAATTGCTCATCGAGGGCCATGGCTAACAGTTTGCATATGCTGCTGCTTTCATAGAGCTATGGTGGCTCAGTCTCAGGTCGCAGTTGTAAATGAGAACTTGTTCTCAACTGGCTTACCTGGTTAAATAAAGGTTAAATACATTTTTTTTTAAACATGCTGAGACCACATGCAAGTTATCAATGGAGGATGTCAGTCTCTCTCAGCCAACTGGGGTATTTCCCCTGGGCTATGATAGGACACCATAGTACTGGTTTATTTACTCTGCCTGAATGGGAGCCTGCTGGCTGGGCAGTGGAGCTGCTCTCTGCTGATCTGGTGTATCCTAACCCTGGCATTATCCGCACCCACTGAGTGTCCTGCGATCCGCTGGGGAGCCGGGGGTTTGGAGGACGTTTAGAGTCCGTGCCCATCCGGTGGAGCAGAGGAATTAACCTGACTGGAATGTGGTGGTCCGCATTCTCCACAGATCCCCTGCAGCGCTGAGAGGGAGAGATCAAACCGGAGAGGCACAGACCCCATGAAAAGCTATTTTGTGGAAATGGCAAGTCTAATTCGTTTCCCCCACCTTAAGATGGTAGCATGTCAGCTCATTTTGCCTGTCCTCGCTGCCGGCAGGCCCCGCGGCCCCAGACTCAAGGTCTGCTGGAAGGAAACAGTCTAATGTTTCGTGACCCACACTCGCTCACTGACTGACTGACTGACTGTTTTCCTCTGGGCTACAGCAAAGTCGGAACAGCTGAGAGGCAGCCAGAGCCAAGGACTTGTCTACATGAGTTTGTTTTTTGTCGATGGCCATCTTAGACCACAGTATCGCAGGGAGCGCATTCCTACATAACCTCCTGTATCTGTTCATTTACTCTCTCTAAGAGCTCCATTTATAGATAATGCACACTGCCTGGAGACAATGATGTAGTTTGTAGCTAATGTACACTGTGTTTATATGGGTAAAACACATCAAGATGAGGACTTCAATTCTCTCTTTCTCTCCCCCTCGTTCTCTCTCCCCCTCGTTCTCTCTCGTTCTCTGTTTTTCTCTCTCGCTCTTTCTTTCTATCTCTCTCTCGCTCTCCCTCCCTCCCTCTCTCCCCCTCTTTCTCCCTCCAGGCATGGGACTCGTTGTGCAGGAGAGGTGGCAGCGATGGCCAACAATGGGATCTGTGGAGTCGGGGTGGCCTACAACGCCAGGATTGGAGGTACAGTACCATAGAACAGAGGGTGATTGATTGTCATCTCTCTCTGTTTCTCCTCCATTTTATCTTTCAATTCTTCACGTTTTCTGACTGCTAAAACAGCTGAAATACCCATGGGTGCTGCCTCCGTACTATTCTGAGCTCAGTTTGAGCGGGAGTTGCTCAAGGGTAACTCTTCCTCCTCCTCCACTTTTGGCCCAGTGATGACAGTGATGCTCTATGAACATTCGTTATGGGGTGTGTGTGTGTGTGTGTGTGTTTGTGAGAGTGAGAATCTCAGTGTGCAGCGTGGCTCCTCTGAGCCCATGCCTCAGTGTAAGCGTGTGTAATCCCTTTAATTAGAGCCATCTCTTTTATCCAGTCAATTCATGCTCTCATCTCATTAACCCTCTGCTTGTTTTATCTCTCCATGCCGCTGCATGTTTCCAGCTGTCACAGCCGGCTAAATCCAACCCATAGTTTTAGTCCTTATTGGTCACAACATCCAATATCTGTCTGCCGCCGCTTCTCTACTGTCAGGAGTAGTACTGTCTCATTTAAACCATGAACACACATAGAAGTCTTAGTGCTGAAGTAGGAGTGCTGAAGTAGGAGTGCTGAAGTAGGAGTGCTGAAGAGGCTGAATGCAGGAGGTTTAACAACAGTGCATGCCTCCTGCGTTCAGCCTCTTCAGCACTACTACTTCCTTTATAAAGGTAGACTCTACACTGGGCAGTGATTAAACCCTGTCTGCCTTGGAACCTGCGTATTAATGAGATGGTTAATGAGCAGCAGTCTCTGCTCACCTTCCCCATTCAGAGGATAGAAACTTTCTGACCAACCACAGTCCTTCCAAGACTGTAGCAAGGGTGCTCTGTCAGGCGTAAAGGAGAGTGAAGCAGAGGAACAGCTGTGTGTGTGTGTGTGTGTGTGTGTGTGTGTGTGTGTGTGTGTGTGTGTGTGTGTGTGTGTGTGTGTGTGTGTGTGTGCGTGTGTGTGTGTGTGTGTGTGTGTGTGTGTGTGTGTGTGTGTGTGTGTGTGTGTGTGTGTGTGTGTGTGTGTGTGTGTGTGTGTGTGTGTGTGTGTGTGTGTGTGTGTGTGTGTGTGTGTGTGTGTGTGTGTGTGTGTGTGTGTGTGTGTATGTGTGTGCGTGTGTGTGTGTGTGTGTGTGGTGCGTGCGTGCGTTGGCTCACCTACCCGCAGGCTTGGCCCAGTCCGGCAGCTGTCTGTTAATAAGTGAGTAGAAATACTCACTTCTATAAATAAATATTTAATTTCTAGAAAGGCCATACTGTGGAGGGCCTATTGCACTGCCCCTCCACCAGCTCTCATACCATACACACACACAACTATGTCTTACTATACTTGTGAGGGCTTTTTGTGGACCAACAATTGATTCCCATTCAAAATCCTATTTTACCTCTAAACCTAAACCTAACCGCTAACCCTAAACCTAACCCTAATTCTAAACCTAACCCTAAATCTAACACCTAAGCCTAAAATAAAAAAAAATTACAAGTGAGGACCAGCAAAATGTCCTCACTTCTCTGAATTGATCTCTATTGGTTTATTATTTAAGTATAGTAAAACGTATACACACACACACACACACACACACACACACACATATATACATAAACATACACACACACAGAGAGATGAATCTAATATCCTATCACTATATGGCAGTGACTACCAATGAAAGGCAGGTCTTTGTCATCCTACCACTATTCCAGAGCACAAACCTTCCTGTAAGCTCAAGCTTTGGCCTTAAGATTTAGAAAGCTGTATTGGCTTCAACCCACCTATATAAGAATCCCTGTGTGTTGGTGGAGGTAAGGGGTAGCAGGGATGGGTGCAGCGCTCCCCAGATAATGGGCTATCTCCTCCTATAAAACGATTTGCTCGTTTCGTTCTGAGCTCTACGGGAACCCTGAGTCGGTGCTCTTTGGAGAACTTCAAAGGGCCGAACTTTGTTTGTTTACTTTAACCGGTATGAGGGCAGTATGGAGTAATTTGACTCTCCATGCATCAAAGCAGCCAACGCATTTGTTTTGAAGATGTCTGCCTTCGATTTCTCAGCTTTCTGTCTGTGCTGGTCTGGGATGGGGGTGAGGAGAGAAAGAGGATGAGGAGGCTCCAAAAACTGACCTGGAGGCTGGCGCTACAAAACTTTCTAAATTGAATTCAGAGTTGATGGCTTTAATATACAAAAAGCGCTGGCATATCCCAATTCAAGTGTCCCTCTTCTGCAGAGAGGATTTGTGCAAAGAAAAGTCCACCCGGATTCAAACTTTAAATCTGTTTTCTGGGGAGGGAAACAGAATGTTCTCATTTATCACCTGTAAACAATCCTTAAGTATCAGGAGAGCTTCTTCAGATCTAAGGCTTAATTATCACCAACTCTGCTGCTGACTGTTTGTTTTTCTGTGGAACACTTTTCCTACTAGAGGCTTTGGTATTTGAGTTTAACCTCACCTCAAAGAAAAGGAGTAGATGGTTATTAAATAAATGTGTACAAATTTGTACGTGTGTGTGTAGGAGTGCGTATGCTGGACGGCGAGGTGACAGACGTGGTGGAGGCCCAGTCTCTCAGTCTGAACCCACAGCACATCCACATCTACAGTGCCAGCTGGGGCCCTGAGGATGATGGGAAGACGGTGGATGGACCTGCCAAGCTAGCCAAGGAAGCCTTTCTGCGCGGCGTGACCGAGGTTTGTCTATAAATATCTGTGTGTTCTGGGCCTCAGTTGTGTGCCGCGTTGCCCCCATTTCAATGCCTCCCTCATGCATCAATAGTTTGTGTGCGACTTCCTCTACACACAGGCAGTAATTATGTATTGAACTATTCAACCATTGAAGGACAAAGGTGGCTTGAACAACGCAAGCGCACTTTATGACCCTGACGATTATGAATGGGGGAATTTGATTTAGTCGCTGTGGAAATATCAGGCTTTCTAAACGCTCTAAGGATAAAAAATAAAGGCCTGAACAAATACTATAGGAAAAATAATCCTCAATACAAAGCACCAAAAAGATTGTACATTCATAATAATAATTTCCCTTCACATAACTACAGTACCACAATTGTAGAAGTTATTTCAGAATCTGAGTGGGAGCTATTGAGAGGGGTAATGCCGACATCTGGGTGATATTTGTGTTATGAGAATATCTCATTAAAAAGCCATTGAGCTCAGGTCACGTGCAGATTTTCTTCTGCATGTGAAATGCTAACAGATGTAAATAGTTAATGGGGCTTTAATGTTAGTGTGGCAGGATTCAGAGAGAACGAAGTCTTAGTTCCAGCTCCTCTGTCTCGCATGGACTTCCGGGCACAGCAGAGCGTTGGCATACTGCCAACCCTGAGACAGTGACATACTGCCAGCCCTGAGACATTACCGCTCACTGTGGACCGCTCACTGTGGTGTGTGTGTGTGTGAGAGAAAGAGCGTGTGTGTGTGAGAGAGAGCGTGTGTGTGTGAGAGAGAAAAGAGCGTGTGTGTGTGAGAGAGAAAAGAGCGTGTGTGTGTGAGAGAGAAAGAGCGTGTGTGTGTGAGAGAGAAAGAGCGTGTGTGTGTGAGAGAGAAAGAGCGCGTGTGTGTGAGAGAGCGTGTGTGTGTGTGTGTGTGTGTGTGTGTGTGTGTGTGTGTGTGTGTGTGAGAGAGCGTGTGTGTGTGAGAGAGTATGTGAGTGATTGAGGTGAGTGAGTGAGCGTAAGCGGTGCAATGCTAATTAGGCATTTTGATAACTACTTAAAGAGCAGGATGGGGAACTGACCTGGTCTTTAGTGTCAATATGAAACAGTAGCTGCCTCGCTGAAGGCTCTGTGTCTTTAATGGGCTTCTTACTGTATACAGCCTCCACCAAACAAACATGTGATTACCAACGCTTTCAGGCCATACTATATTCTCTATTCAATTCAATCTTCTAGCTACTGTAGGCTGTGGGGTATTTGAATTCTTTATATCCAGTATGAAATTCCTGAGTATAGTAAGCACTCTAGTTCTAGTTCCTCCTATAGAGCCCAGCCAGTGTAGTGAGTGCCTGAGAGGGCAGTGTAGACTGTTAACCCAGTCTGGATGTCGTAACCATGATTGGTATGTAATTACTCATGTTCCTGATATCAGCTTTTGTTCAATCGTAGTCTTTGTATGTGTGGGAGTCCAGGGAGTGTGGCAGGTGTGTACAGTGCATGACTGAGTGGAGGGAACAGTAAGCATGCAGACTGCAGACGTATTGGGGCCATATGCCAGGCTCTCTGTAGTGTACACATGGGAGCCTGCATCCATCTGATCCCAGTGCTAAGGGTAAGGGGGTGTGAGCGAGCCAGTCATAAAGCATAGAGCCAAGCCACAGAGAGCCAGGGCCAACGGGCCATTCAGACAAAGAACCATCAGACCTTATTGGGCAAACCGCATCAGAGGGCCGTTACTGGTGCCCTGTCTGCCTCCCTTTATTACAGGCCTGTCAAATAAAAAGCATATGGGCATGTAAACACATACTATTCTATAGGGAGCCATTGCATCATCAGTAGCTCCAGTCTCTGTCGGTTACACTGTTCTGGATGGTTGCGTGTGATGATCAATGGGGAGAGGTTGCACCACCCAGCACAGTAGAGCATTTTGTGGGACCGTGATATTTATTCATTGTGAATGCTGAATAGCGCAGATGATTTATTGCTCCAGGTTTGTTGACGTACAGTCCCTGTTGTCTTGTATTGCTGCCGTGGTACATTAAAGCTCTTTGGATTCAAAGCGTCTGAGTGATCACACGGTCCTGTGCTGTCTGGATGAGCTGTGGCAGGCCTTTCAGAGATGGACCCTGTAATGAGTTGTGCTGTAGTATGAATGGGAATCTCATTTAGATTGAAGGACACTCGGTGATCCCCTCTTTCATTAGCTGTGCCATACCAAGATACACATGCATCTGGTCATGTACGTCTGAAAGGCCTGTCTAGAAGCCTTGTGGTTGTCTAGGTTTGTTATTGACTGTTCTGTCTGTCTGACTGTCTCCCTCTCCCTCCTCTAGGGTCGTGGGGGCCTGGGCTCCATCTTTGTGTGGGCATCAGGGAACGGCGGACGTGAGAAGGACAGCTGTAACTGTGACGGCTACACCAACAGCATCTACACCCTGTCCATCAGCAGCTCCACCCAGAACGGCAACGTGCCCTGGTACAGCGAGGCCTGCTCCTCCACCCTCGCTACAACCTACAGCTCTGGCAACCTCAATGAGAAACAGATAGTGAGTTCAGTAGACACACACACACACACTTACAGTGGCAAATGGAGCGGGAAACGGATTGTGATTAATAAACATACTGAACGTACACGCACTCACTCCCATTGTGAGAGCCATGAGGAGAATGGGTAGCATTCATCTGTACAGTCTGAAAATGGGCATGTCAGAAAGCAGAACATTAAACTGAGTGTTGGTGTGCATGCAGGGTGGAAGAGTGTGTGAGTAGGGGCTCCTGTCCTGTGAGAGTCTTGTGCTCTGTGGTTCCAGGGCATCAGTGGTTATATGTTGCTAACTGCAATGTGAGATCACACAGCTTCCACTAAGCTTTGAAGAGGAGGAAGTCTATTTTACAGCATATTAGTCAGGGGAATGGTGTGTGTGCTTCAGTGAGATGTATGGATGGAAACGTTTGATGTATAGCCAGGGAGTTAATGTATAGAAGCAGGTTGACTTGGCTCCTGGGAGCCATAGAGTATCTCAGATGGTTGAATCCGGAGCCAAAGCACTAGTCCAGACTCTCTAGCTGTACTCTAGAGGTTTGAGCGTTTCTGGATGTCCTAGTTAGCCTGTATCCTGTTGCACTTCTTTGTCAGTTTTCCTAATGGTTTTACTGCTCCTCCTTCCAGTCAGATAGACTGTAAGCCAGATGCTTACTGGACTGTTTGCTGCTTCAAGGCAGGTTGTGTGTGTGTTCACTCTGGAGGAATGACTGAGTCAGTTCTCACTGGCCTGCCTCAGACAGCCAGAGCCTGCAGTCTTCTCACATTGAGCAGTGACACTCTCTCTTTCCCGCTTTCCTTATTTTTTCTCTCTTCATAAACTCTCGCTCTTTGCTCTCTTTCCAACCCGCCCTCTTGAGGCCCATTTTGAATTAATAAAATGTTGAAATCCCATCTCCCTGTCTCGTCCTTCCACAGACATGTCTCTCTCACTCACACTCACACACACAGACACATGGACACACACAGACACAGACACACGGACACACAGACACACAGACACACGGACACACAGACACACAGACACATGGACACACAGACACACAGGAGGGAGGTGGAGGAAGGAGAGCCTCTCACTAGGAGAGATTACAGTACTGTACTGTGTAATGGATGTTCATCCCAACCACTTGCCATGAGGCATGCCGTGCACACTCATGATTAATGAATTGGTGTGAGTGTATGTTTCCACATTTATGATTAATCATGTTAAGCATGTGTTGATACGTAAACATCTATCAAAGTAGATGGGGCTGAGGAGAATATCTGACTTTTATAGTGTATAACTTACACTCCTACTGATTGCTCCAATAAAATGTTATTTATCTGCCCATATATTAGGTGTAAACATTTCGGCCCGGAATGGGTGTTCAGCTGAGCACCGTATCTGACTATGGAAAAGATTGACTGACTCTAACTCTCTTCCTGTTCCTGTCAGGTGACCACGGACCTCAGACAGAAGTGTACTGACACCCACACGGGCACCTCTGCCTCGGCTCCACTGGCTGCTGGGATCATTGCCCTCGCACTGGAAGCCAAGTGAGTGACACATGTCTGTCTGTCTCTGTCTGTCTCTTCCTTTGGTTGTCTCTGTTTGTCTCAATGTCTCCTTGCTTCTTCCTCTTTTTCTCTCTCTCTCTGATGTTTCTCTGTCTGTTTCTCTCCCTCACCCTCCTTTGTGGGTTTCTTTGTCTGTTCACAAATATTTTCAGTCTGAGCACACACACAGAGATGTCTCAGAAGTACGACAAACTCTCGGGGGAAACGCAATTGTCTTGTAATAATGCATTGTGGACCAGAATAGATTATTCAGTTATCTCCTATCATTCTGCTATGAACGTGCCATCAGCTCAGTACTGTAGTCTGGTTGGGGAACGGGGCACGTGTGACCAGTAAAAACCTCTGTAGTTCCCTGTCCATTAAAAGTGTCTGACTGTACTGCAGGGCTTTATGACTTTCCCTTCAGTCAAAGCTGACCTTCCAGTAAAAGACTGAGCTGATGAGGTTTAAACTCACTGTGTTGCTGGGGTACTGTAGACTATTTGACTGTTTTACTGTAGGCTTTTACTGTTGCTCTGCTGGGTGGAACGGCAGTAACACAGGGTTTTATACGGAGAACAGAGGAGAGTGTGTGAGAGCAGGGAACAGAGGAGAGTGTGTGAGAGCAGGGAACAGAGGAGAGTGTGGGAGAGCAGGGAACAGAGGAGAGAGAGTGAGAGCGAGGATGTGACTGACAGGGATCTCTCTGGTTTCTTTATCTTTTCAATGCGGCAACATTAAGCCTGATGTTCCAACTCTTCTAGCGCACTTGGGCAGCTAATGCCATTTCCTTTGCAATCAGTCACTATGCATTGCGGTACAGTAGGGTATGATGTTGCTTGTTGTACTGTCTTCATAATCAAGTTAAGTGTATTGCAGATCTGGAATCTTCTATATTGATGAAAGGTATGGTTGTTGTTGTTTGTGTGTGCAGTAAAAACCTGACATGGAGGGACATGCAGCACTTGGTCGTGAGGACCTCTCATCCCGCCCACCTCCTCACCAACGACTGGAATACCAATGGGGTCGGACGAAAAGGTACAGCAAAGGGTCCCATTAGCTGAGCTCGGCTGACCATCATCGCTCCCCGTGCCCTGCCAGTTGCACAATGGAGACTGATCTATATTGTATTTACATCAATTGATTTAAAGTTGCCTACATTAAGCAATTACAGAAAGCCGTGGCTCCAAAGTTCAGGGAGAGGTTTTACTGGGCACACAGCAGGGTACATGCAATAATCTAATAGTGAAGAGGCCCTTATTGAGTTGGAACTGGAATCGTGATGAAGGAGCCTTTCAGCAGTCTGATATCAATTGATCTCTCTCTCTCTCTCTCTCTCTCTCTCTCTCTCTCAGTGAGCCACTCATATGGGTATGGTCTGCTTGATGCCAGTGCGATCGTGGCTCTGGCTGAGAACTGGACCAACGTCGGGCCCCAGAAGAAATGTGTGCTGTCCATGGTGGCAGAGCCCAGGTGAGCTGCACACACACATGACAGCTCTACCAACTCTACCTGTAATACCACTCACTGTTTGGCTGGCAGGAGCATCAGTACTAGCTTGCTAGGGATTACATTGGTTTTTTGGTTTAATACAGTTAACCCACCCGGTGATTAAAACATAATAAACCTCTGTGATTCTTATTAGAATAGGATGCTTCAGATTGTGAGAGTCTGTCTCCCCCCCTGGGTGGTGTCGGCTGTGGAGGTGATGAGAGCTGCCGTGTGTGGGATGGTTTGTGATGGGCCGTAGGTGTGAGAGGTGCTCATGTGTGACCAAGCTGTCATACCCCAGTGTGACTGCACATCATGTTTCCATTCTGAGCATGGCACAGGGGGCCCATTGAGATGCTCTGCTGGGTTCTGATGTGTGTGTATGGTAGGGTGATGAGCTTCTGAGCCTGGGGGAGCATGTTTAAGGGAAATAATCACTTTACAGATGAGTCTCTCTCTGCTTCCATGTTCTCCACGCTTCCCTGGCTGTCTCTAAACCTCTGTCAATCTTTTACTCTTTCACTCTCTCGCTCCATCTTTCTGCTCCTTTGCTCTTGCTCTCTCTCTCATTCTCTTTCCCTCTTTCTTGTGCTCCCTGTGTATATCTTCCTGTCTCTCTCTCTCTGTATTCATCTCACACTTTCTCTATCTCTGTATGCCTTACTCTTTCTCTCTCATGTCTTTAACCTTGCCTCTGCTACATACAGTAGCTGACAGGATCCCAGCCCTGTGTTGTATTCTCTCTGTACTGGTCCATAGATCACAGCCGACCGCTGGAGCCTGTGTTAAAGGTGTTGTTAGTGGCATGGTGTTTGTGCAGTGTGCATTGTACAGAACAAGAGGTGTTGCTTCTGAGTGATAACTGCTGGCTTGGTGGGGATTTGTTTCCCCTTCACTCTCTCTGACTGCTGCGGATTGGATTCTAACGCCACACGTTTTAAGGGATTTAATTAGGAGGAAGCGGTGTGTTTTTACACCCAGTTCACCGATTACAGCCCGTATTTTCTATCAGCTGGGCACCGCAGCTTTTGTAAAGCCTCATGCCCTCCTCTCCCTCCCCAGCCCTCCTCTCCTCTGGGTTCAGTTGTTGTGGATGTGTGTAAGCTGCTAAGCGGATTGGAGGAGTAGAGGGAGCCTGGTACTTTTCTCCTGTAGAGGACAGGGCTGCTGCAGGACCTGAGCTGCTAATCTTGTTTCAAGGCCGCAAACCCTGTGCCCTCAGCAGGCTCTCTCTCACACACTAGGCTCTCTCTCACACACTAGGCTCACTCTCACACACTAGTCCAGAGCGACAGTCACACACTCATGCAGCATCGCTCACACACTAGTCCAGAGCGACAGTCCCACTCTCAAGCAGCATCACTCACACACTCAGAGAACCATTGTAGTTTTGCACACAAGAGTTGCTGTCACTCCCAGCTGAGGTATCTTTCTCACACACACCAGAAGCCACCAACATGAAAACACAAGCCACTTCAAGGCTGTTTTGATCTTCAATCACTATGCTGTCTTTGTGTAAATGTATGTATTTGGTCATATATGCTGATGTGCTGTTTAATTGTGTGTCAGGAACATTGGGAGCCACCTGCTGATCACCAAGACAGTGGACGGCTGCGTTGGGACAGCCAACCATGTGAGCTCCCTAGAACATGCCCAGGCCCAGCTCACCCTCTCCTACAACCGCAGGGGCAACCTGGGCATCTACCTGACCAGCCCACAGGGCACCCGCTCCACACTGCTCGCTCCCAGGTACACACAGACACACACACACACACACACACACACACACACACACACACACACACACACACACACACACACACACACACACACACACACACACAGACACAGACACAGACACAGACACAGACACAGACACAGACAGTACCAGTCAAATGTTTGGACACACCTACTCATTCAAGGGTTTTTATTTTATTTTTTACATTGTAGAATAATAGTGAAGACATCAAAACATTGAAATAACACCTATGGAATCATGTAGTAACCCATGTTATAAAATATATTTAGATTTTTTTTATTTGAGATTCTTCAAATAGCCACATTTTGCCTTGATGACAGCTTTGCACACTCTTGGCATTCTCTCAATCAGCTTCATGCGGTAGTCACCTGGAATTCAAACTTTTGACTGGTAGTGTACATACACACACACAGTGTAATACATACCTGTCTGTCTCCTCTCCAGGCCTCATGACTACTCGTCAGAGGGCTTTAATGACTGGGCCTTCATGACCACACACTCCTGGGACGAGGACCCCCGGGGGGAGTGGACCCTGGAGATAGTGAACATGGCTGGGGCCAGCGACTATGGTAAGACACATCTCTTTTACTACCTTAACATTTGCTATTGTTAAGTCTGGAACATTGGCTGGGAGCTCGGAGACAGAAAGACAGAGTGACAGGGTTTCTGTTAGTGCAGCCATGTCTGACTAGCAGTGTCACTGAAAGAATGTGTGTGTGTGACAGCATGCATACTTGGGATTTGTATTTGTCTGTGCATCATATGTGTTGATTCATTGATGTACTGCGTGTGTGAGAGAGAATGCATGCATATGAAGTATGTGCTTGATTTATGTGTTAATGGATTTGAGTATTTCATAATGTGTGTCAGTGCATGTGTGCATGTACGTCATTCATGTGTTGATGATTTTGTGTGTGAGATCCTTCTATACCGCTATCAGGGAGTGTGTTATGCGCGGGCAGCAGTGTCTGTGCCCGGAGAGCCTCCTTTTGATCCATTTTATACAAGCTGTCAGGCAGTCTGTCTTTAGCTCCACACACACCCACCTCTAAATCAGCTTCATTAAACCAGGGAGAGTAAATCAAGCAGGGGAGTGGAGGGCCCTGCTGTCTGGCCCAGGCTAACGCAGGCCGATCCAGAATAACTATGACCTAAGGCCCATCCAGGTCACACTACTCTCAGACAATTTTTTTGGGTTTATTTGTAATTTTCTCTCGGTTGCTCTCTTTCGTTTTGTTTTCTCTCTGTCTCTCTCTCTCTTTCTCGATCTCCCTCCCTCTCTCTGGCTGTAGATCTCTCAGCCCCCTCCCCCTCTGTGATTTAGGAAGTTGGACCCTCTCAAAAGGCCCCTCATATAAATGGCTCTCCCGGGAAGTGTTGTTCTGAACTAACGAGTCTATAGAGAAACACCAGAATATATGATGATACATTTAATGCTTTACTTCTCTCACTCTCTCCCTCCCTCTCTCTAGGCACTCTGACTCAGTTCACCCTGGTGCTGTATGGTACAGGCTCAGACTCTCCCAGCTCCACAGCCAAGGACCTCTCTCAGTCCAGTAATGGCAGCTGTAAGACTTTTGACCTACAGCAGATCTGCATTGGTAAGAATGTTACTGTTGGTTACCGTTGGTTACTGTAAGAGAATGTAGATTCTGTGCCTAGGGTTAGGCAGCCAGGATCGTGGAGAGCTGTGGTGTGCCCAGGCTTTTGTTCCTGCACAGCACAAACGCACCTAATTCAATCCATCATGGTCTAATGGATCAAAAGTCTACCACACTGTGGCTCTGCAGGCTTAAGTTTCCTACCCCTACCCTAAGCCTAACCATTTATTGAACAGGTACATTTACTCTGCACACTGTACAGGTAAGACCGGAGAGATGAAACACTGGCTCTCCTATCAAAAGTGAATGGCTTGTATAGGTTAAACCCTAGAACAGGAGTCTCCAACCAGTAGCTCGCAGCCCACCTATGATAAGCTCGCCAATTAATTCTGTGTGTTCATGTGTTCCATCGCAAAATGTCATAAACATAAAGCTCCTGGCTACAATTCAATCAAAGACGCATTGACATTATCCCACCCCTGGTTAGCCACTGTTGACTTAAAAAGCCAAACGTAACACAATATCTGGCAATTCATTTCCAGCAATATTGCCTTTTGTTTGGTGTGCGTGTTTGTCTATCAGTCCGTATGTAGCCAGATAGCGATGCTAATGATAACTGGTGTCTTGTGGGCAGACAGAAGGACTTTCCCCATAAACCTTCTCAATTAAATATGAACAAAGTAGGCTTACCTGACAGGAATAGGCTATATCATGATTATTTGTATCAATTGGGTGGCCATTGCTTTGCAAACTCAGCCATGACATGTTCTGTAACAATAGGTCTAATAGCAGAAACATCGCTAGACTGACACATTCCTCTCTTGCTAGATGCACAATTAAATGTTATTTTCTTTCCAGACCTCAAAAATGGTCTTCTGATGTGGTTTAAGCATTGACATGGACTCAGAACATCCATTTTCGTTGTTTCTCTATGATTAATTGTTATATTGAGAGTAAAAAATAAAATTAAACTGAGAGAACTGAATTCGGAAAATTCAAAATATTATTTTATAGGGCCTGTCATGCCAAATACTGTTTATTAACCATTATATTACCAGGTATATTGATAGAAAGCACATATCTTGTTCACCAAGGACCCGTGGAAGAGTTGCAGGGTAGAGGAGAAGAAAATAATGTGCCTATTTAAAAGCTATAAAATAAACGAGTAGCTCGCGACATGTTACATTTTTTATAAGAAGCGCTTATGCTAGAGATTGGAGACCACTGCCCTAGAATAAGACTGGGAGAGACAGGAACAGTCTGACCCCTGCAGGATCCCCTGGGTATCACAATTAATTTAACACTCTTGTTGGTATACTGTATCAGATAGTGGCGTAATGGCATAGATGTGGGTTGTGAAGCATGAACTCTGGATGGTTGAGTTTGTTGATCAGCTCGTCCTCAGAGACATCTACTGAGATATTGAGTTAACATTTGTGTTACATTCGAGCAGAAGTTTGAGGTTTGAGAAGAGTCTCTCTGGGATTTGCCTTGTTTAGGATGCCCTGTTAAATGCTGTGATCAGGGCCGGCCCGCCATTAGGCAGGATTAGGCCGCTGCAGATTGGCGAGGGTGGGATTTTCTGAGCTAAACTGACCAATATGCACCTCCAACAACACAACACATAATTCTGGTCAAAAACAATGACAATTTCTCTCAACCAGTGATATATGGGCTTTTTAAGTGAGCGCTGATGATAAGCAGTGCCCATTTTGTCAAAGGCAGGGGCACAAAATATGTTGCTTGTCCATTCCCAGCCACTCTCCAGGGTGCTCTTGGAGACGCACATCGCTGCGGTGCTCCACCAACGTTCTGTCAAACATCATCTAACATAAATCATTTAGTAGATATAGCCTATGGTAGAAAGAGTATGTGGCCTTTTCTGTTGCCTACAGGCTGGAGATAAAATGTATGACGATGTAATGAGATGGACACTTTTTACATCATGCACTATTCTCTGATCAAATAGCCTAACCTAAATGGTGCCCAATCAAATAAAAAAACTGCGCTGACATGTTAACCAACACCATATCCTAAAAACAGGACAGGTCAAAAACAAAATGACATTATGGAATGGACAATCAGACTACTGACAACTGTTGTCCAGGAGTTTTATCCCATGGGCTAAATTGTCATGATCATTGGTTTCAAGTTTGTATCCGTACATTTTTGACGTGCTGATCATAGCGAAAAAGAAAATACTTCTGCATTTCCCGCTGTGTAAACACATTGATTCTCATTGCAGATAGGCTCAGGATAACTCCTGGTAAAGTTGGGTAGCTGATATTTTTGTGATTAGTCACAGGAATCAGGACTAATAAAGCCAATGCAACTGCCTGTTTTACAAACAGTAGGCCTACCAAATGGATGGGCAGTCATACAATTCCATTGCAGGCCAACACTGTAGGCTACACCCCAGTCAGCACTGACTGACTGCGACATCTTTTAGGTGTCTTTTTTTGGTCCTGTCCGGACCGCCTTCTTTTTTTGGTGCAGTCCGGACCAGCCTTGATTTGCATGACCACGGATGTAGATTCTTGGTCCGGTCCGGACCAAATCAGATTTTTTGGGGGTCTCGTCTTGGGCAGCAGAACGGCCAGGACCGGGCCTGGCTGTGATCAACACATTCAGCCAGTTGGCAAATGACATTTGTGTTGGAATTTCGTCCCTACTGCTCCCTCTTCCCCCTTTCCTCTTGCCTCTGTCATCAACCCCTTCTCCCTCAACACTCTGTCACTACTCCCACCCTCTTCCTCTCTCTTCCTTCCTCTCCTTCCTCTGTCCTCCTCTTTTCCTGCTGTCCCCTTTCATTTGATCCTCCCTCTCTCCCACCCACTTCAACAGGGATAGAATGACAACTGATTATGAACCACGTAATTAGATTGGGGTAATGCTCTGTCTGACCGTGTAGGCTGGGGGGGGGAATGGGCCTTGGGTGGATGTGGAGTGGGCTGCAGGGGTGGGGGGGAGAGAGTGTGGAGCCTCAGTAGCTGTGTGTGTGAGATTAGCTTCCCAAATCATTGGGGGAGATAAGGAGTTACAGGGTGCTGCTACTGAAACTACTGTGGTGATAACACACAGACACTAATGCCACTGTCAAACTGTCCACGAGGATGTGCAGACTTAGTACAGATAAATGCTTCAGAGCTTATTAGAAAGTCCATATATTTGTGATATTATTTCCAACTGGGTTGGCAAATCACGGCTCCGGAAATAGATATGCTACAGTGCATTTCTCCTCAGATAGATGAGGGATTTACACATGCTGTATTTGTCTCGGCACACAATCTGCACAGCTCATCAACACATTCACGGCTGGAAACTGTTGATTCTAGCAGAAGCAAAAGCTACATGAACATTATGCAGCTTAAGTTGAGTGAACTTTCACAGGCTCATGATTATAATGCCCCAGAATGATGAGGCGATGCGTAATGTGCTGCATGATCGTCTTGAGGCGATGCGTAATGTGCTGCATGATTGTCATGGCAGACTATTCAAATACAGTTAACATATTTTAAGGTTTGTGTGAACTAAATCAATTTATTAGCGGTGACTGTGCACTAACCATGTTAAATGAAGAATTTGGACACCAGCAGTACTAAAACATGTCTCCATATCTCCTCTCTTGTCTCCCTGTATGCAGAGTGCAATGGTGGCTACTACCTCTTCCAGCAGGGCTGTGTGAGGGACTGTCCAGCAGGCTACACTGCAGGCTCCCAGCTCCTAAATTACACCATGGGGAACTTTGTGGATCCAGCCTCCGTCCCCTCCTGCCTGCCCTGCCGACCCCCCTGCCTCACCTGCAGCGGCCTCAGCCCCAGCGCCTGCCTCTCCTGCCCCCCTCACAGCCACCTGGACCCTGTGTCCAGCACCTGCCTGCACCTCAACCAGATCCAGAGGGAGTCCCCCGGCAACTTCATGGTGGGCCAGGGCAACGCCGGTCCCCGCACAGAACTCAGCTCCCACCTGCCCGTCACCATCGCTGTGCTCAGCTGCATGGTCATCATGGCCACCTTTGCTGGGGTGTTCGTTCTGCTGCAGCTGAGATCTGGAGTCCTGGCCAAACTGCCCTCACTGGAGGAGGCAGGCTCAGGCCTGAGGGGGGGCTTCGGCCTGGGTGGCAGCAGCAAAATGGTTTCGTACCGCGGTATCCCTACAGTTTGGGGCGACGAGGGGGCGAACACTGACTCTGACAACGATGAGTTTGACGTCCACAATGAGAAGACTGCCTTTATCAAAACACAAAGTGCTCTTTAACCCCCTCCTGTCTTCCTATTCCTGCTTTCTACTGCCTCTCCCCCAATCACTCTGACTCGTCTAATTCCGGGCTCCCTAGCCTCCTCATGGTCCCCTCCTCTGGTTTCTCTTTCCCTGTTTCGCTCCCTCGTTCTTCCTGTCCTCGGGTTTCATCCCCCAGGTTTAGTGTTCCACTCTGCAGTGGGTGACCTGATGGGAGACTGGAGTCACATGGAATGGGGATGGCCTGGGTGTGCTCGGCGCTCGCTTCACACTCGGGTGCTTTTCTATTAAATGGGCTCTCTGTGCCCTTTCGCCCTCAATCACCAACAGACAGAGTGTGTCTGAACACAGCCCATTTCCCGTACGGCTCCAGGGTTTCCATGTCACAATAAACAAACGATTATTGTTTGCTCTCTCCCTCCTTTTTTATATTTTTTTCATCTCCAGTTCCATTGCAGTAGCCGGATGAGATTGTAAATTGGGGGTAGACAGCTGTGTGTGTGCGTGCTGAGTGGACAGCGAGATCGGGGTAGGGTTCTGAGAAGCCACAGCAGAGTCCTCATAGTTCCAGTGTTTTGGTGAATCAGCCCCAGGCCCTCTCAGAGCTGCTGAGTGTGTGTCCATGCTGCAGTATGAGACTGTATCTCTCTCTCAGCTATGGCTGGATACATGGCTATGAGACTAGCAACGCTCACTCTCCCCTCGGCATGGAATTCAGGAGGCGTTCTGCTTATTCAGAGCGGTTTAGGAATGCTGGATTCATGTGATTCTGAGGGTTATATAAAGTCCCCTGACCTCCGCCCCTCTCTGCTCTCCAGTGTGGGGGATGGAGGAGAGATGGGGTTTGGACTGAGTGCTCGCTCGCTGCCAGATCCCCAAAGATAGGTCAGCAGTTCACCCAGCTACGCCTCCACACTTTACTGGGCCTCAGAGTTTAGATCAAAATAATATTGCCTCTATGATTAAAACCCCATTCCCAAGAAAAAGTACCTAGGAAGAATTAAATTGGCTTTCCACTCAAGGCTTCTAATTGCTCAGCTACTGAGGATGAGAGTGGTAGTGAGATATATTGTGGATGGGGCTCAGTACAGTAGAAGTTACTTTTTTTAACACAAGGGCTCCTGTGGGCTTCTCTGAGCAGCTATACAGGTAGTGAGAGGAGTGTGTGATAGAGAGAAGGGTTTTACACACTGCAGAGGAGAGAGAGAATAACAAAGCCTGGCCATGATTACCAGATGGGGCTCTCCACTCTCCCTACTCTGCTGCTCTTTTAATGCTGTTCATCACACACACATAGCACTATGTTGGTCTTATAACTTACTGAAACAAGAGGTAGGGTGTGTGTATGTGTCTTTGTGTGTCTGAGTGTGTGCCGGCCAAGTGTTTGAGCAGGTGTCTAGTTGAGCAATAGGAGGGAATGACTACATTAGGAATACTAAGGATGTGGTTGGGTTTGTAGGCTGAGCTATGATACTGGTTGGCCTTTGGAGTTGTAGCTTCCCTGTCTGCTTTTCTTTAAAGAACTGGCTATGTTAAAGAACTGAGTCAGCTTCTCTCCACTCGCCCTCCAGTCATCATCAGGGATGTCGATGAAAACTAGAGATAATCGGTTTCATATACTTGCCAATGAATTATACCCTGAACGACACTACAGCTCAGATGTGTTCCAAGGGATGTTTTTTTCTACTCATACTGTATCTTTATTGAAAAACCTTAAAGTGAATTGTTGACTACATATCTTCATTCTACAATCTGCACCTCATTAATCCATCCATTGGACAAATATTGGATCCATCCATCCATCTATCTTTTTTTTCTTTTTTTATGTTGAAGTTATTTTTCATTTCCAGCAGATAATAGGAGGCTTCACTGAGAGGGGTTGTCATAGTGACAATATGCATATAAGATTGATGCAGCTGCTCATCCCGTCCTCTCACTCAGATCACACAGCAACGGCAGCAGAGTATATATGTTCTATAGCAATTATGAATGATTATATAGGTCAAAGGTGAAAGCTTTTCAGAGAAGGATATTTCTTTTGAAGAGTAGGAGTTTTCCTTTCACTGATTTACACATCTACAGTAATAATAAGACTGAAATGTCTTTATCTACAGTGCCAGGGCTGTAGGGCTGCAGTCTCTCTCCTTTTCTCTCTCTCTCCTCCCCTACTCTGTCTTGGCACAACTTAAAGGTAATTTCATATATCCTGATTTATGCCCTCTGAATATATCGTTTTCAGGATTGTTTTCTAAGGGGGGTGATCCCTGTGCTTTAAATCTTATGTAATTAAAAACATTGCTGAGGAAGACAATCTCCAATACACAGACTGGGGGGGTTGCTATCCTCTGATTGCAAAGTAATGACGGCCAACTTTGAGCAAAAGATGTCATTATTACAAAGATGGAATAGTGTGCCGTTTGGCCCTGGCTGATGTAAAGTACAGTAATGCTGTTATTGATGATCATTTGTTCCCTTAAAATGAAGAAGTAACTGATAAATTCTTAGGGATTGTTCTACCTACCAGAATTATAGTTGAGCTGCAGCTGAGGCAATCATTTTAATGCCCCAACGTACTTCCCCCACTTACATTATTGCCTCTAAGTTGGTCACTCCTGAATGTGGAAATCTCTATTGCATTATAACACTATGCCTAAGAGAATGGACAGCTGCTGGGAAGGAGGTTGCGCTCCTTGCAGTGCAGCCTCAATACTACAGCTGACTGCAGCAGAGTTTCTGGCATTACCAAAGATGGGGCAATTTAGAGTTGTGTTCAGTACAGTTCTGCTCCAGATTGCTGAGCCTGAAATGGGGAGATGACGCAATCTGAGGTTTTCTATATGCATTGATTCATAAATCAGATGAATTTGTCATTTTTTAGCTATTTCTGTTATTCCTGCTTTTTAATGCAGAGAGACCTTTCCCTCTCCACCCCCTGCTGGGTGACAGTGGTGGAGCTGAGATACAGCGTTGGATGTGGAGGGAGCAGATTGAGAATGTATCCCATCCCCATACACTAAAGGGCTGTATGAGGGTGTGTGTGTGTGTGTGTGTGTGTGTGTGTGTGTGTGTGTGTGTGTGTGTGTGTGTGTGTGTGTGTGTGTGTGTGTGTGTGTGTGTGTGTGTGTGTGTGTGTGTGTGTGTGTGTGTTACAACTACAGAAGAAACACTCTCATGGGGGTTAAACAGAGCTCTGGACACGGCCCATGCAGCTCTGTCCACCTCTCCACACCTCTCCTCATGAAGTCTTTGGCCTGGGGCTACATACAGTACCTAACAGAAACAGTGACCTATGAATAATGTAAAAGAATGACTACCTTAAGATGGGACATAACTCTAAAATAAGGCCTATTTTTGTACTATATATATGGTGCAGTGTAATTTTCTTGTAATTTAAAGATTTGTTTTGCTCTTGTTAAATTTGTCATTTTTATTTAATTGATAGATTCTATGAAAAATAAAGATCTATGCAAACTTCAGGATGTGTCATGTGCTTTTGTATGTGATTGATGGATAAATGTATTACAAAAATCTATATTGTGATTGATACCTGTATGACAATAATCAATATCTTATGTCCAGCTAGATTCAATTGAGCAGAGTACTTTATTTCACCTGAGTACTGTGCTCCAAGAGAATACAATGGCAGTTCAATAGAGTCAAAGGATAGCCCTATAGGAGTTGTACCATTGTGGTAGATGAAAAGAAAAGTATAACCTGTTTCTTACATCAGCAATACTGTGTATCGCACCAGAAGAGCTACGGTATGTGGCCTCCACCCAGGGTTGGGTAGGTTACCTTCTAAATGTAATCCGTTACAAGTTACTTGTCCAAATTTGTAATCAGTAACGGAACTTTTGGCTAACGCTACCCAAACTCAGTAACGTACTTTCAGTTACTTCTGGATTACTTTACCCTTAAGAGGCGCAGGTTAGCGTTTTTCATCATGAATCTTGTTCTGGAGGCAGCTCTGCAGTGGTCACTAGCTGGCACAGGTACAGTCATAAAATATGATTTTAAACCTAACCTTAACATTAACCACACTGTTAACACCTAATACTCCCCAACCTTGACTCCACCCTTCTGGATGTTTGACTGCTTTTTGCAAAGGAATGGTTCCCGCAGATCACATGCACAAGTTGCCCCAAGGTTCGCCAAAGTATACACACGTTTTTGAGCCATTTCCGCTCTACTTCCTGAACTCCTCCCGTCGATGCAATCCACTTCCGTTCTGCCGGGCTGGGTTTGTTTTGCTAGCTAGCTCCGTTGTGCCGACAAAGCACTGATATCGCAGTGACAAAGAGGATATAAAAATTACAATTACAACATGAAGAAAAGTGGTTCGGGAACGACGTGTGCGGTAGTTGGTTGCAAAAACTCGAGAAAGCACCTGAACGAGTGGTTAGATAGAGAGTGCTACGACCACAAACCAGCTACGAAGAGGCAATGTCCATGCGCTCCATTGTTTAAATTTTTTCGCAAGCCTGATACCGACTCGGAATCAAGGACCTGGCTGAAGGCATTGAATCTAAAGAAACCACCCCTCAACGTTTTTGTTTGTTCCTATCACTTTGTTGACCAAAAACCTACCAAGGATAATCCTTTCCCAGAGTTGTGGTTGGGATACAATCGCTCTCCCCAGCCAAAGAGGCGTCAACTCACCCAGCGGACCACTGCCTCCCCCCAGATAAAGAAACGCAGACTTGAATCTGAGGGTAAGTTCAGCAACTTTAGCTATGAAGCTGACAATACTGTTAATTATGAAGAAGTTGTCATACATTAACATTGCTACCGGTATTTTGCTAAGGCAGTTGATTGTTTTGGAGATGGGACAAACAATGCCCACGATAGCTACATCATTAATTGTGTGTGTGTGTGTGTGTGCCGGCCTGCGTGTGCCTTAGTCTACATCATAAATACAATGCAAGGTGGCAGGCTGTTGTGATGATGATTGTGTGTGTGCGTGTGAGTGCAATGTTGTAGTACACATTTTTCCATTGTGATGTTTGTAGTGAGAGGACTCTATGCCTGCATTAATTTTGCTCCATCCATGTTTTCTCTTCCCCTTTTTAGATGCTCCAGAAACCTGTCAGCCTGTCTGTGAGGCCGAGCCTGGTACACCAACATTTCGAGATGCCCAGACCCAATGGGAGGATCCGTCACATATTGATCACATTTACTGTTCAACAACACAGTCTGTTAAAGTAGACAAGGCCACACAGTGCGAGGCAGAAATGGGTCCTACTGTGACCAGCACCACGGTCATTGATGATGCTAGGTCCCGGCTGTATACAGGAGTGCTTATGGTTCAATTCTTCACCCTGGTGACGGTGTTGTTGCCTTTCAGTAAGCCATCAATTACCCTTCCTGTTGTTGACCAAATACTTATGACGTTGATGAAACTAAAACTAAACCTAATATTAGGAGATATTGCTCACCGCTTCAATGTGTCTACATCCATGGCAAGCATTGTGATTAGTCACTGGATTGACGTGATGGGTGAACAGTTCAAAGTCCTGATCCCCTGGCTTCCAAGAGAGACCATTCGTGCCACCATGCCCTTGTCGTTTCAGAGGAACTACCCTCGAACCACCTGCATCATTGACTGTGCCGAAAGTGCCATGCAGAGAGCCACAAACCACGACTCAAGGAGTGACACTTTCAGCCAGTATAAATCACGCAACACTGTGAAATATCTCGTCGCTGTGGCCCCTAATGGGCTAATCATGTTTATATCTGATGCCCAGGGGCGGTGTGTTCAATAGGGCGATATGGGCGACGCACTGCCAAACGGGAAAAGGAAGGGATTTTTTTTATAATCAATTATATCACGGCAACAGTAGTTATCAGTGTTCTAATCTGATCTGACTGCCACTAAATGTCAAATCAGGCTAAAGTCGTGCTTCAAATGGCCCCGCCCGTTTTTGGGGCGATTTCAGTCATGTTGAAAATCGCCCAGAAGTCTGTCATAGACTCCCATGTAAAATCTATTTTTTTCAAATTTCAAAGCTTTCAATACAATCTCTATGGGTGTCTGTGGGCTTGCACTTACGCGCTTTCGTCATACGTGACGTAACCATGAACGTAACTAAGAAAATAGCGGCTAGCAGCGTCTCTGTTGCGACCTGCAGTGTGGCGTTATCTTATGTTTTTAATTTGTACACTTAGTGGCGTTATTTTATGTTTTTAATTTGTACACTTAGTTTACAAACATTCTGCCAACCATGGATTTCCAGTGGTGGGTTTTGGACTGATCTTGTTGATCGTGTACATACCCGCTACGAACGGACTAAATAATGAAAACGCTGCTGGCAGCGAATCCAATACAGCTGGGAGACTTGGCTGGATGACAGAGTCCCGGACAGAGAAGTGGAGCCGGCCGCTTCACCCTGGTCAGAGCGGACCGCGATCTGACACAGTCACAGGGAAAATCGATCCTGGTAAGAGAGCGACTCTGTACCCCGACATTGAACTGCTTTCTGTGTCACTGCGACCTTACTATCTGCCCCGTGAGTTCCCCCAATTGTTTGTTACCGTTGTGTACTGTTGATAATCACAAGTTTACTGGAGAACTGAGACCAAGTAGAGACTTTGGACAGGGGTGGATATGGTATAATAAAGGCAGTTTATTCAGAGGTAAAGATATCTGGAATCGCGTGCACGGACTCGTTCGGTCAAACTCTTAGGGAGCTATCTGAAGAGAGCCCCGAAAACATTGTGTGCAGACATTTTATACAATAAATGATGTAGGTTGAATCTAGTAGTTCTGATCTTCTGATTGGTCCTGATGAGTTGGGCGAGGTCCCCTCCACTGTTGCATTGGCTCTGAGTCGGGTTCTCTGTCTTCAAATGTTCAGCCTAAAGAGAGGGGATTTTTGTGTGTGTGTGTGTGTGTGTTTAACAGTGATGATGTGTGTGTGTGTGTGTGTTATCAGTGATGATGTGTGTGTGTGTGTGTGTGTGTGTGTGTGTGTCCTCAGAGCAAGAACTCGTGAGTTGGAAGAACTGAGAGACCTATGGCGTGGGTGTTGTCCTTGGCCACCTGCTGACAAGGCTGACAAGATAGGACTCTTTTTGTCCATTGTTATAGGATAGGAACAGCATTGATTGAAAACAAACGCCCAACACAAAATGGGTCATGCACAAGATTTTAGTCAGACCAAGCTATAACATTATATATTTACTACGACAGTACATTCAACCAAAAGCTAATATAACAAAGGCATCAGAGATTATTTATAATCTGTCACAGAAACTGGAATCTATCTCCCCAGATCAGTCAATAAATGCTTCTGGTATTGACTTATATGCTGCCCCTGTCTTCATGTTGTTGCTGGACATATCTTTTTTTAAATGTGTGTAGGGCACCTAAATCATCAGAAAAATTGCCCCTCCTGAGAATTTTTTCAGGAGCCGCCACTGCTGATGCCTATGCTGGCAGAAGCAGCGATAAGTTTATCACCATGGACAGTGGGTTCCTAGACTATCTGAGGGCTGGTGATGAGGTCATGGCGGACCGTGGGTTCACCATTCGAGACTTGCTTGATGAGAGAAGGGTCAGTTTGAACATCCCTGCTTTCACCTACAGGCACAATCAGTTGACCAATGAGGAGACGACACGCACCAGGCGAGTAGCCAATGTCCGCATACATGTGGAAAGAGCAATCCAGAGACTGAAGGTGTTTAAGATTTTATCCCAGAATGTTCCCATCAGCATGGCACCGAAACTGGACATCTTAACCATCTGTGCTGGCCTAGTTAACCTGAAGAGTCCACTGATCAGTGAGGTTTAGAATCTTGCCCTGTGTCCCTGTCTACCAACACCCAGCCATGTTGTTCATTAAATACAGATAAACACAACAAATACTGCGTGCATTGTATTTTTTAATATTATATATGAATATTTTCATAGTGATGTAATTGTGTGGGCTGCTTTTGTATTTTACTTTTTAATACCTGTTAAGATTAAACACGCAATCTTTCTTGTTGAAGCCATTTGTTTAGTTTCCTCAAAACAATTAATTAATCCAGTGTTATTTATGTACAGTATGAGCTTACTATGAATTATGAACTGTGTTAAAATAAATTGTAGCACTCTAAGGATTGAAATTACATCAAACTTTATTTTCACTCAAACAGTAGGCACACTGATATATTGCACAGCATAAAGAGATAATGTAAACAATGGACATCTGTTGGCTCCTGTGGGCATGACCTAAATAAGGCAGTTTATTTTGGTTTTAAAATTCTGAGATATTTACTGCAGAACTGTAACCTTCCCTCAACAAAATCATCAACAATTTTCGGGAGCATGTGGGCAAAGTAGAATGTGCGCAGCCTTATGATATGCCCCTGGACAAAGCCTTGGTCGTAGGGTACTTCGATTTCTAGGTGCTCAGTTTTGTTCCAGATCACCAACTTGGAGTGCTGAAGCCCTGTGCAGTGCATCCCAATTTGTACCTGCATGTAGTAGCCTTTTGGACCATTGCAGGCAATATGGTAATCTACCCTATCTCCGTTTGCCACAGTTGTGATTTCGCAGTTCTTTGTTGACAAAAATTCTGCAAGTGACTTGTTTCCCATCACAGGTGATTTGATCTCCAACCGAATGTCGTTGTTTATCACTCCATCGGGAGATGCTGCAAGCCACGGTTCCTTTTCGCACACCACTAAGCCTTTGGTTTCAATGCTGTTGCCCAGAGTTTCCAAATAGTCCCTTGCAAGTTCCTCCCCCTCCGCTCCTTGACGGGTTGCGGCATTGCCACGGAAGGATGGGTGTAAGTGTTCTGACAAAAACTTGTCAGGCGCCGTGGTTGAGCGAATGGGCACCTTTCTAGCTGTAGTAGTAGTAGAACCGTGTTCCCAAGCTAGCGTCGACATCGCTGTGTTTACACCGGCAGACGTTGTGCAAACAACTTCCGGCGGAAATGAAATGCATTTGTGTAGAGTTATGGCGCCACCCGGGATACAGCGCGTAAACTTGTGTATACGTCGTCTGGTCTTTACACGACGTCAGGAAGAACTACTTCTAGGGGTCTCGGCGCTACTGCACAGGTACATTGAAAACGGAGAAATACAAGAATTGGCTTTGGTGCTTAGCTGTGAAAACCATTGGTGAAAACCCTAACATTTCTGTGTCTAAGCACTTATGACACTACCGTGGAGGACCAAACCTGCCGTAATTATAATTAAATTAAGAAATAAATGCACACAAATAGATACAGAAATAAATGAATGCACACAAGTGGTGGAAAAAGTACCCAATTTTCATACTTGAGTAAAAGTAAATATACCTTAATAGAAAATGACTAAAGTGAAAGTCACCGAGTAAAATACTACTTGAGTAAAAGTCTAAAAGTATTTGGGTTTAAATATACTTAAGTATCAAATGTAAAAGTATAAATCATTTAAAATTCCTTATATTAAGCATACCAGAAGGCACAATTTTCTTGTTTTTTTATTTACAGATGGCTAGGGGCACACTCCAAAACTCAGACATCATTTACAAACGAAGCATTTGTGTTAAGTGAGTCTGCCAGATAAGAGGCAGTAGAGCTGACCAGGGATGTTCTCTGGATTAGTGTGTGAATTGGACCATTTTCCTGTCCTGCTAAGCATTCAAAGTGTAACAATAAGTTTTTGGTGTCAGGGAAATGTATGGAGTAAAAAGTACATCATTTTCTTTAGGAATGTAGTGACGTAAAAGTTGTCAAAAATATAAATAGTACAATTTTATTTAGTTAATCTGCATGTTTGTCATCTGATTTCTTGGAGCCTGGTGGAGATGGATGCAACCATACTACAAGGCAGGACATTTTTCTGCATCCAGCTTGAGGCTTTCGATCAGCAGGAACATGGAGCACTCTGTCTCAGTAAAGGCGGCCGCATTCTTCCCTGCCGAAACAGTTAGGTAGAGTTAGTGCATATATTATGACGACATTTTGTGAGTTTTTTGTTGTTGTTTTTTGGATGCTGCACCAAACATCTTAGTTTGATGTAAAATTGCGTGACTAAGATATCTTCGGCAAAAACGTCAAAATTAATGACAGATTTCTTGAGTTATCTTAGATTAATTCCGACAATTTTGAGGAAGCGTATACTGGCTACGGCATCTCAAAATGGACAATCCGTAGGGGAGACCGGGGATGGCTCTGGAAGCGAGAGAGCGCTGACTTTTCGGACGGGTTAGCCAAGAACAAGATAAGAAAATTGAAAGATAGGCAACGATGCCAGAGTCCCCTGGTGCGAACCAGGAGTACGGTGGAAGTAACTTTAGACAAAGATTCGGTTGGAGAGCCTCGTAAATGGCTTCCCTTGAGAAAGCAAGAACAAGATGTATGTCAGGAGTGCAGTATTATCATAAGGAGACGTATACTTGGAATACGGAGGAGGAATGGAGGGAAAAAGAGAGGCAGAGGAGGTCTGAGAGAGAGAGAGGGAGGAAGATTGCGCGCTTGAGTCGGTTAAAAATGGCGGGAAAGGGGGAGAAGGTTTGTTAAAGTAGAATGGTAGAAAATGTAAGCAGAGTGAGCTGAAGACAGGAGGAGAAATGGAAGTGAATGAGGGTGAAGTACTCGGAGCCCGAAGCTTGCACCGAGGGTCAGGATAAAGATGAGTCTGTGACAGTAGGAGTGAAGTTTTTGGAAAGAGTGGACCCTTGCCTTTTGGCTGATACATTTTTGGTTTCAGGGTGGGTGAAAACAGAGTTGGTTATAGTGGAATCGGTGAGGGTAACCAGAAGTGGTCTAGTAATAATTGTTAGTGTTTCTGCTGGTCAGAGGGAGAAGGCGCTCGGAGTTAAACAAATGGGGGCAAGAAATGTGAATTTTTTTGCTCTCCAGAAAAGGGCGCCATTGAAAGCAGTGATTACTGGGGTAGCAGTAAAAGTTGACCAACTGAAGGGGAAGATCCCCGATGTTTATGATGCTCGTCATTTGGTGCGACGCAAATAGGGTGGGGAAACAGAATTGTCTGTTCTTTTGAGTTTTGAAGTTGAGTCTTTGCCCGACAAAGTGAAGTTAGGATATATAAGTTATCCTGTAGGAACTTATGTGCTGAATACATAATGGTGTTACAGGTGTCAAACTTATGGGCATGTGGCAGCAGTGTGTAGGAGGGAGGTTCCAAAGTGTGAGAAGTGTGCAGAAGGGCATGAGACAAAATAATGTGTAGAATTGGGGAAAGTAGTGGTATGTGCTAATTGTAGGGGTGCCCATGGGGCTGGGGATCAGACATGTCCTGTGCGAGAGAGGCAGGTTGAGGTTTCCAGGGTAAGAGTAGTGCAGAAGTTGTCATATGGGAAGATGGGTCAAGGGGGAGGAGTGGTGAGAGTAGTAGATCTGTACCAGTACAGAGGGATAGGCCAACAAGTGATATATGTTTCAGTAAGATTGGATTTTTAGCATTTTATAGCAATGGTTATTAATTGTACTGCAGGGATGGAACGTAAGTCGAACAAAAGTGAGGTTGTGATGGCAGCTGCAGAGAGGTATTTGGGTGTGCAAGACTTGACATCAGAAGAGTTACAGAGTGTGTTAAGTGGTGATGTCCCATTCTTTCAGGTTGAGGGCATGAGGTAAGAATAAATATTTAAATAGTGGAGTAGGGTGGTGTTAATTTAATGTAATTAATTTTTTTGAATTTGTGAGTGTGGTGTTACACAATTTAACAATTTTGTTAGTGTCACTGATATGGAAATTCACATACAATATTCAGTTCATAAGCATTGATTAATACCTCTAGGGCAGGGGTAGGCAACCCAGGTCCTGGAGTGCCCGCAGGTACTTCATCTTTTCACCTGGAAGACAAGGTGTGTTGAATTTAGGCAATCACTGAACTGCTCAATTAGCCCAGTTGATCAGGGCTGTGGTTCAGCACATAAAAACCTAATTGAACATTCAATTGAATGGCGCTGTACTGAACGACCAGTTGAAAAAGAGGGAGGGGTTGGATTGTGGGTTCAAAACGCACCGCTGCCCTTTAAAAACATCACTCATTGCTTCAAGTCACACCAACTGAACGGCACAAACGTATCTCAAAGTCTGTTCGAAACTGTTTTGGGAAAACCTTGCGTTCAGTACAAACCGTTCCGCAACGTCGCAAACGTTCAAGCGAACTTAAAGCAACTCTGGTGTGCGGCACTCCAGGAACAGGGTTGCCTACAACTGCTCTAGGGTCCTGTGATGAAACGACTGCTGTGCAAGGTATTGGGCAACAGCTTTCTTCCAGGACCCAGATTCACAAAGCGTCTCAGAGTAGGGAGAGTGATCTAAGATAACCTCCCCTTTGTCAATGTAATTGTACTAAGGCAAAACGTATCCTAAAATCAGTACTTTGTGAATATGGGCCCTAACCTGTCAGCAATGTCACATTTTCCTAGAGAGATTTACACGGTTATCAAAACATCACGCCTACACGAAACACAGCCCTTATTTTAAGTGTTTCTAAAATCCCCAATGAGGAAAACGATTGGAACAATTTACCTGCTTGCCCGCTAGGTTTTATGGGTATTACTCTATTGACGTCATTAACAAGTCCTTTCATTTATATTTATGGTGCATTCTTATGCATGTACATCTCATACTTTTATATTTCATTGTGCTGTAGGCAGGTGTTCTAGAGTATTTTCAGAAAGTATAATTTTGGATCATGAGAATGTCACTAGCGCAAGTAGGACAACCGCTGTTCAAGCTAATGCTGTGTTCCAATTTACAGTCACCTGCTTACTTGCAATTATTGTCCCGTTTATCCACCCAGTTAATGAGCTGCTATGTTCTTGTACCGTGCTGTACCCATAGACATTAAAACCAGGGCTGTACCAAGCCATCCGTCCCGAAGAGGACGCAGTCACTCACCTCCCCAGTCAGTCCCGCTGTGGTAGGACAGCGCTGGCTTCCTGCTTTCAGATTTTTCCTCATGTGAGTTTGGTCGCGGTGCCTGACCAGTGATATCAATACTACCTCACTGTAACAGTTCCTGTCGCCACAATTAAATTAATGCCTCCTCGATAAGAATCGTCATAGCCTACAAATGCTATAAATACTTGCAACGTCGGAGTGGACTGCTTGCAATAACCTGAGGTGAGAATATTCTTTCAGACGACGTAGGCTCATGGTCGGCTACACTACAGTATACTATTATTGAAATCGTAATGAAAGCCTACATGGGCTATTGATAATGATACAATTTGTATCGGACTCAATAGCTAACTACACATGCACATCTCCCTATGAAGTTAGATAAAGGATTTTGTGTGATCGAATTTCGATCAGGGTAAACTCATCAGCAGGGCGGTTTTACATGTTCAGGTGTAGGTTTCGTCAACACATTCCTCATCCCTGTTGTATGTACACAGAACAAATATACAAACGCAACAATTTCAAAGATTTTACTGAGTTACAGGTAATATAAGGAAATCAGTCAATTTAAATAAATAAATTAGGCCCGAATCTATGGATTTCACATGACTGGGAATACAGATATGCGTCTCTTGGTCACAGATACCTTAAAAAAAATAAAAGTAGGGGCGTGGATTAGAAAACCAGTCAGTATCTGGTGTGACTATCATTTGCCTCATGCAGTGGGACACATCTTCACATAGAGTTGATCAGACTGTTGATTGTGGCCTGTGGAATGTTGTCCCACTCCTCTTCAATGGCTGTGCGAAGTTGCTGGATATTGGCGGGAACTGGAACACATACACGTCGCTCCAGAGCATACTGAACATGCTCAATTGGTGACAATTCTGGTGAGTGTGCATGCCATGGAAGAACTGGGACATTTTAAGTTTCCAGGAAATGTGTACAGATCCTTGCGAAATGGTGACATACATTATCATGCTGAAACATGAGGTGATGGCAGCGGATGAATAGCATGACAATGGGCCTCAGGATCTCGTCACGGTATCTCTGTGCTTTCAAATTGCCATCGATAAAATGCAATTGTGTTTGTTGTTCATAGCTTATGCCTGCCCATATCATAACTCCATCCCCACCATAGGGCACTTTGTTCACAACGTTGACATCAGCAAACCGCTCACCCACATGACGTCATACAAGTGGTCTGCAGTTATGAGACCGGTTGGACTTACTGTCAAATTCTCTAAAATGACGTTGGAGGCGGCTTATGGTAGATAAATGAACATTCAGTTCTCTGGCAACAGCTCTGTGGACATTCCTGCAGTCAGCATGCCAATTGCACGCTCCCTCAACATCTGCACATTTTAGAGTGGCTTTTTTTGTCCCTGGCACAAAGTGCACTTGTGTAATGATCATGTTCTTAATCAGTTTCTTAATATGCCACACCTGTCAGGTGGATGGATTATCTTGGCAAAGGAGAGTGGTTATGGATGATGCCAGAGTTCCACAGTAGGCTGCACTATATTAAGCCTCAAATCCATCTTATTTTACCGTTCTTCTCTGTAATAGTGTAATAACTCACTTAGTAAAATTACGTACCCTAAAACCAATAAACAGTTTAGAACCGTATCACACTTGTCAGCTGTTCTGTTTTCAAGAGGAAGTGCTGCCTAACTGTTTTCCCCCTTGAAAATAAATCACTGGGAAGTGAAACCCTCCACATGCCACATTTGCTTAGAGTTACACAACTACAACTTGTTTTAATAATCAGTTGTGTAGTCTTGGAATTATTTATGCCTCACTAAGTTGAACTAATTCACCTGACTACAGTCCAGTAAAGAAAGTACACCCAAAGTCCAGAGTCTAATCAAATCAAATCAACATTTATTTGCCACATGCACCGTTGTAGACCTTACAGTGAAATTCTTACTTACAAGCCCTTAACCAACAATGCAGTTTTAAGAAAAATAAGTGTTAACTAAAAAATAATGAAAGAGCAGTAGGGAGGCTATATACAGGGGGTACTGGTACAGAGTCAATGTGCGGGGGCACAGGTTAGTCAAGGTAATTGACGTAATATGTACATGTGGGTAGAGTTCAAGTGACTATGCATAGATAATAAACAGATAGTAGCAGCAGTGTAAAAGAGGGGGTGGGGTGGGGGGACAAATGCAAATAGTTTGGGTAGCCATGATTAGCTGTTCAGGAGTCTTATGGCTTGGGGGTAGAAGCTGTTAAGAAGCCTTTTGGACCTAGACTTGGCGCTCCGGTACCGCTTGCTGTGCGGTAGTAGAGAGAACAGTCTATGACTAGGGTGGCTGGAGTCTTTGACCATTTTTAGGGCCTTCCTCTGACACCGCCTGGTATAGAGGCCCTGGATGGCAGGAAGCTTGGCCCCAGTGATGTACTGGGCAGTACGCACTACCCTCTGTAGTGCCTTGCGGTCGGAGGCTGAGCAGTTGCCATACCAGGCAGTGATGCAACCAGTCAGGATGCTCTCGATGGTGCAGCTGTAGAACTTTTTGAGGATCTGAGGACCCATGCCAAATCTTTTCAGTCTCCTGAGGGGGAATAGGCTTTGTCGTGCCCTCTTCACAACTGTCTTGGTGTGTTTGGACCATAATAGTTTGTTGGTGATGTGGACACCAAAGAACTTGAAGCTCTCAACCTGTTCCACTACAGCCCCATCGATGAGAATGGGGGTGTGCTCAGTCCTCTTTTTTTTTTTCGTAGTCCACAATCATCTCCTTTGTCTTGATCACATTGAGGGAGAGGTTGTTATCCTGGCACCACACGGCCAGGTCTCTGACCTCCTCCCTAAAGGCTGTCTCATCGTTGTTGGTGATCAGGTCTACCCCTATTGCGTCGTCGGCAAACTTAATGATGGTGTTGGAGTCATGCCTGGCCATGCAGTCATGGGTGAACAGGGAGTACAGGAGGGGACTGAGCACGCACCCCTGAGCTGCCCACGTGTTGAGGATCAGCGTGGCAGATGTGTTGTTACCTACCTTTACCACCTGAGGGCGGCCCGTCAGGAAGTCCAGGATCCAGTTGCAGAGGGAGGTGTTTAGTCCCAGGGTCCTTAGCTTAGTGATGAGCTTTGAGGGTGCTATGGTGTTGAACGCTGAGCTGTAGTCAATGAGTAGCATGAGATGAGAGGATAAATCCCATGCATTCTCATTCAGTTTTTCTTTTAATCTTCCTGCACCTTATCAGCCAGATCACGTGTGTGGTTCATTCTCCCACATCCACTCCAGTGTCTACTGTCTACAGTTTGACTGGGTTCCCACTGCTCTGGGTGCAGATCTGATGGGGTTTGGAGAGGACCTGTGGTGTCCCCAGGCCCACACGGCCCTGATGCGGCTGCAGGACTCGGAGCTGCGTCTGATGGAGGTGATGAAGAAGTGGATGAGCCAGCGGTCCAAGAGTGACCGGGAGTTCTCTGTTCAGCTGCACCAGATGGCTGCCATGGTTGAGAAACTGGAGGGGCCCCATCCTGGGGGAGGACTGGACTACATCAGCCAGCTCAACCAGGTACTCTACGGGTCCTTCCATTTGAGTAAGAAAAAAATAAAATAACATTGACCGCACCTCTTTTGATTTTAATGAAGCCTTTTATAAATATTTGCTCATCATAGAAGTGGTCCGAAAGTAACTTTTTGGACCTGAATGCCAAAACATTTAGGAGGTAGAAGTGCTCAATGTTGACCCATTTTGCATACCCCACCCTACCATGAGAAATCCATGTCTTCATCACTGGAAAATATAAAAGGTTGGGTTTGATATCATTTAAAAGCATACAAACAGGGTTGTCATTATTTTATATGTTCTTGAAAAAACATGATTTTTAATAACAATGGTACTTTTTGTAACCTTTAATATAAATTATTAAAAACACGTAAACTCTGATTTTTTTCGCATATGTTGTAGCTTAGACCCTATTTTACATCATCTGAGGTGTTTGTATTGTGCCTGCCATCGGTTGATACACAGCATGCTCTTGAGGATAGGGTGGGTGACAGTTGTTTTAATTATACTGTCAATCTTCCATAGGAAACCTATTGAAATATAGATAATATAATAGGCATTCCTATTTAAGTTGACATTTGACGGTGGGTGGATCGGTGGCCATCTTTGTGGTAGTAATTGGAAGTAAAAATTATTATATTTCAATGATGTACCGGCTAAATTGCAGTGGTCTGGGATATGTCCGTTCTATGAATTATATTTCTATGATTTAAATTACACCCACCCTGTATTCAAAAGTATACTGTGTCTCAACCGACAATATAAACATCTCGGATTATGTAAAATAGGGTCTAAGCTACAACATAAGCCAAAACCAAAAAAATCGTAGTTTACTTGTTTGTAGGTAATTGACGTTAAAGGATAAAAAAAGGAAATGTTTTGTTTGACAACCCTGTTTTTAAATGATGTCAAACTCAACCGTTTATCTTTTCCAGTGATGAAGACATGTACAGTATGTCTCATGGTCGGGCGGGGTAGGCAAAATGGGTCAACTTTGAGCACCTCTATCTCCTAAATGTTTTGGCATTCCGGTCCAAAAAGTCATTTTCTGACCACTTACTTCTACCATAGACAAATATGAATGGGAAGTTTCATTCAAATCAAAAGGGGTGCGGTCAAAAGGTGATTGAAATCAAATGGAATGACCCCTACACTGTATCAGTGGGTTTTAGCAAGCTCACTGGTTTGGACATTAGACTACATCCACCCCCAGCTGCAAAGTGGACTTGACCTTTCAAATAGTATTGATGATTGATTATTACGTTTGATCAGTAGATAGCGATACGCAGAGTATTCTCTTTATTAATTCTGTCTCTCTCTGTCTCTTTCTCTCTCTCTCTCTGCCCTCCTCCCTCTTTCAGTCGTGGGGTGTGCTGGTGTCTCAGACGGAGAGTTTGAGTCGTGTGATGCGACGGCAGTCTGAGGACCTGCAGGTTGGGCCCCTCAGCAAACTGACCCTGCTGATCAGAGACAAGCAGCAGCTCAGGAAGACTTATGCAGAGCAGTGGAGCCAGCTCAGCCAGGAGCTCAGCAGGGTCAGACACATACACACACACACACACACGACTGCACGTACACACACACAAACAGATGAACATATCACTCTGTAAAACTAAATTTGCCCTGATAAAGATTACCAGGCACTTTGTAGTCCTCCACTAAACACCTTGTCAGTTTGCTTTCAAAATGTGAAGTAGCTTCCACTTTCACATACTGGCTTTAAGCTATATGTTTGTGTTGAGAAATATGCAGTAGCCTACAGTGTTGAAAATAATCACACAAATTTACAGAGAGTGGTGCTATTTCTGAATCTTGTTCATAGCTCATACTGTATCTGGTTTGTTTGTTAATGTGTTATGATGGTTTCTTTGGTTACCACTCTATTTTAGAGACAGTTTACATATCTATGTAGAGCCTTTTGCCTCTGATCTTGTCAAACAGGAACTGTATAAATAATAATGTTGCACAAAGGGCTATTACTGTAAGACTATTAATATGACTATTATTAAGGCTTATTGCCGAAGGACCTTTAGTGGGAATACTGTTATCACCTGAAACAAACAGTCAGACCAGACGGTCACCTTGTCCTAATCTCTGTAATATGATGTGCTTACTATGAAGATCATGGCATATGTTGCAAAGAAAGCTGTTTTAAAGTCTGGGCTTGAAATAGTTAAAAGTACCACAAATGTGTGAATTTAATGCATTCCCTTTCCAACAGTGTGGATATGCAGCAGGCGCTCCTCTTTGAGATGCAGAGCTGCACAGTTAATGCAACTTCATTAACAGACAGCACTCAGTTGAAATTAAATCCAATGGGCTGTAACTGAGTTTGGCCATTGTTGTCTAATTGAGAATTTTTCTTGCATAGTAAATGCATTTTGATGAGCAAAAGCCATCGGGGACTTTAATATGACAATAGTTTTTGCCCTTTCCATGGTTGGGTTTATGGGTTGCAGTTTGTACATTTCCTGGGTCAGGTTTTGCCTTAGTACCCTGTACAGTGCACTACAAACAGGTCACCGGCCTAATGCAGACATAATAATAATAATAATAATAATATGCCATTTAGCAGACGCTTTTATCCAAAGCGACTTACAGTCATGCGTGCATACATTTTTGTGTATGGGTGGTCCCGGGGATCGAACCCACTACCTTGGCGTTACAAGCACCGTGCTCTACCAGTTGAGCTACAGAGGACCACCATCCTCAGCACTTTGGTAGTGCAAGGTACAGTGCATTCGGAAAGTATTCAGACCCCTTCCCTTTTTCCACATTTTGTTACGTTACAGCCTTATTCTAAAATGAATTAAATAAAAACATTTCCTCATCAATCTACACACAATACCCCATAATGACAAAGCAAAAACAGATACCTTATTTACATGAGTATTCAGACCCTTTGCTATGAGACTCAAAATTGAGCTCAGGTGCATCCTGTTTCCATTGATCATCCTTGAGATGTTTCTACAACTTGATTGGAGTCCAACTGTGGTAAATTCAATTGATTGGACATGATTTGGAAAGGCACACACCTGTCTATATAAGGTCCCACAGTTGACAGTGCATGTCAGAGCAGAAACCAAGCCATGAGGTCGAAGGAATTGTCCGTAGAGCTCCAATACAGGATTGTATCGAGGCACAGATCTGGGGAAGGGTACCAAAACATTTCTGCAGCATTGAAGGTCCCCAAGAACACAGTGGCCTCCATCATTCTTAAATGGAAGAAGTTTGGAACCACCAAGACTCTTCCTAGAGCTGGCCGCCCGGCCAAACTGAGCAATCGGGGGAGAAGGGAGTTGACCAAGAACCCAATGGTCACTCTGACAGAGCTCCAGAGTTCCTCTGTGGAGATGGGTGAACCTTCCAGAAGGACAACCATCTCTGCAGTACTCCACCAATCAGGCCTTTATGGTAGAGTGGCCAGACAGAAACCACTCCTCAGTAAAAGGCACATGACAGCCCGCTTGGAGTTTGCCAAAAGGCACCTAAAGACTCTCAGACCATGAGAAACAAGATTCTCTGGTCTGATGAAACCAAGATTGAACTCTTTGGCCTGACACCATCCCTACGGTGAAGCATGGTGGTGGCAGCTTCATGCTGTGGGGATGTTTTTCAGCGGCAGGGACTGGGAGACTAGTCAGGATCGGGGGAAAGATGAACGGAGCAAAGTACAGAGAGATACTTGGTGAAAACGTGCTCCAGAGCGCTCAGGACCTCAGACAGGGGTGAAGGTTCACCTTCCAACAGGACATCGACCCAAGGCAAACAGCCAAGACAACGCAGGCGTGGCTTCAGGACAAGTCTCTGAATGTCCTTGAGTGGCCCAGCCAGCGCTCGGACTTGAACCCCATCAAACATCTCTGGAGAGACCCGAAAATAGCTGTACAGCAAAACTCCCCATCCAACCTGACAGAGCTTGAGTGGATCTGCAGAGAAGAATGGGAGAAACTCCCCAAATACAGGCCCTATTTGGTAAAATACCAAGTCCATATTATGGCAAGAACAGCTCAAATAAGAGAAACGAGAGAGAAACGACAGTCCATCATTAATTTAAGACATGAAGGTCAGTCAATACGGAACATTTCAAGAACTTTGAAAGTTTCTTCAAGTGCAGTCGCAAAAACCATGAAGCGCTATGATGAAACTGGCACTCATGAGGACCGCCACAGGAATGGAAGACCCATAGTTACCTCTGCTGCAGAGGATAAGTCCATTAGAGTTACCAGCCTCAGAAATTGCAGGCCAAATAAATGCTTCACAGAGTTCAAGTAACAGACACATCTCAACATCAACTGTTCAAAGGAGACTGTGTGAATCAGGCCTTCATGGTCGAATTGCTGCAAAGAAACCACTACTAAAGGACATCCAATAAATAAAAGAGACCTGCTTGGGCCAAGAAACACGAGCAATGGACATTAGTTTGAGATTTTTGGTTCCAACCGCCGTGTCGTTGTGAGACACGTTGTGGGTGAACGGATTATCTTCGCATGTGTATTTCCCACCATAATGCATGGAGTAGGAGGTGTTATGGTGTGGGGGTGCTTTGCTTGTGACACTGTCTGTGACACTTAACCAGCATGGCTACCACAGCATTCTGAATGAGTAGGTGTGTCCAAACTTTTGACTGTTAATATATAAATATATAAATAATATGGGGGATTGGAAATGATGCAGACAATTACATTGATGGAAGCCACAATCTATCTGCAATATTAAAACTGATCTATTCCCTAAATTATATATATTTTTTAAATAGTTATAATTAACCTTAGATCAGTGGTCGATCGCAATCGACTGGTTGATCTCCAAGACATTCCTAGTCGATCGCCAAACATTTCTGTAAATAAAACTATGATAAAGCCTTGCGTTCCTATTTTTTTTATTTGTTTCGTGCTGTTGGCAGTAGGTGCACTTGATTCAGCAGCCCTAGCACAGGGAAGGCAAAGTGTTCTCATTTTGAACCATTTCATGTGTCTGTAGATAGAACTCCGCCTACCCGGCGGATGCAGAGAGCAAATTAAGTGCACTGTCATCGTCACAGAAAAGTTGATACTGTGAGATTCAAAAACTTTTATTAAAACCATGACTAGAAAGACTCAATGAATACAGCAAAGATCTGCTGTTTTTATGAGTAAGTTCATGTTTAAGTTGTAATTCAACACTGTCAACACTTTGTTCATCACGTTTATAAGCCATAAAATACGCATTCTCCCTACTTCCACTCATGCTACAAACAGCACTGCAGCTGCAATGAATGAGTGTAGCAAAGTTTCGATAAGCTTGCGTTTGTTATTGTTAGTGGCTTTTCTTTTTTTATATCGAGGAATATTTCACTTTCTCTGGTCATAGGAATAACAACATGAATTGGTGCATGAGGCAGAAATAATGCAGTGCGACTTGAGTTTTGCCATCAGCTGGAAGACTCTGTCCTCTTTCTCAGCGGAGAAAACAACAACATTATTATGCTCACTCAGCTCACTGCCTCAAGGAATACAACAGATGATCTATTACCAGTGTGATCATATACCTACATTTTTTAAACATCATTTCAAAATTATCTGAGAAGAACATCATTGGCAGGGCAATTCAAGCATAGCCAATATGCACTGATAATGTATTGGGCCTATAGCCTACTGCACAAACATCATTGCTACAGAACTGTTTTTAATTGGTTAATGTTACATAGGCCTATGTTTTTTAAAGTCATGTTTAAAAAATAAAATAAATAAATGAACATGCATGCTCGGCTTGCATTTTGACTCCGAAAGTGATCTTGACTCAGAAAAGGTTGGAGACCACTGCCTTAGATGGTGGCTTAGTGGATACGTTAAGGGTAAGGAAATGCAGGAAGACCAGTTTCTGTTACCAGGGCCTCTCTGACGTAACCAACCACTTCATGTGTGCTTCTACCTCTGAGATGAGCGGTGTTGGGCCTTTCCTGTCTGGTCTTTCTCCTTTCTCTCTCATCTGTCTGTTTTGTCTCAGAGGTGGCAAATCCTGTTTACTGGAGGGCCACAGTGTGTGCTGGCTTTATTCCAGCCTAGTACTAATATACCTGATTCAACTGTTAAAGCTTGGTTCAAACAAAAGCCTGCACTGTGAAGGCACTCCCGCTTTTAACAAACCACACCCCTATCACTTGTTTGTACAGTATCACCTCCACCCCTTTTTAAGTACATTTGTGATCCCCTCCTTTCCCTCTCTGATGACCGTGCTGTGTGGTTAGGTCACAGGACGAGTAGAAATGTATTTGAGGACTCTCATTGTCCTCAGAGAGTGGCTGAATATCTCTATACGCATCCCATTTGTTCTTCAATTTATGCACCTTGTTTGGATGGTGAGGTAACTCCAATATACCCTTTCCATTTGTCAGGTGACCCAGACGGAGCTGGAGAGGCTGAAGGTCAGCTACAGACAGCTGGTGAGGGATGCAGTGCAGGCAAAGAGGAAGTACCAGGAGACCAGTAAAGGTGGGGAAGCTCAGTCTGTCTGGCTCTGTCTCATTTCTCCAAACAGCACAAATACACTCTCACTCTGACTGGCTGAAAGGATTACATGCTGGACAACAGATGACCATTACCTCCTGATAGTTCTGTTTAGACAACTGGTGTCCTAATGATTCACCGAATTAACACAGTTGATCATATTAGTAGTGACTATTTGTCATGTGTGTTGTTTTTCCACTTCTATGCTACAGATGTGTGTTCTACTGATATATCGTGTCTTATGTTTGTTTAGATAAAGAGCGTGAGCGGGCGAGGGAGCGCTATGTGAAGGCTACTCTGAGGCTCCATGAGCTTCATAATGAGTATGTGCTGTCAGTCAGAGCAGCTCAGGTGTACCATCAGCACCACTACAGCCAGGCCCAACCTGCCCTGCTCATGGCACTACAGAGCCTACAGCAGGAGATGGTACTCGTACTGTAAGTGTGTCTCTGTGTGTGTGTGTGTGTGTGTGTGTGAGGGGAAAGCACAACTCTCAGCCAGTGATGAGATCATATTGTGTGTGTGTGTCCAGCGCGGTAGGGAAGTACTGACTCTATGGTCATCCCATCGTTACAATGCATGGTTTTGTATCTCACTTAATATCCTTCCCTTCAGATAAGATTTCAAGCACTCATGGGAAGTTTGATATAATAGTTTCTGGCTGTTGTCCAAATCCACATAATGTAATCTAAACTGGCCCTGGAGACCCACAGGGTGTGCAGGCTTTTGTTGCAGTCCAGTACTATACATACCTATTTAATAACTGATCATCAAGCCTTTGATTAGATGAATCAGGTATGTTAGTGCTGGGCTAGAAAAAAGCCTGCAAACCCATTGGTTCCCCAGACCAGGGCTGAATAATACTGCCCTGACCACAGACTTTTGCCCTGTAACCCAGGAAGGAGATCCTGCAGGAGTACTATGACATGTCCAGTATGCTCAACCAGGAGGTGGTGTCTGTCCACAAGGAGATGTCTACTGCTCTGAAGGCCATAGAGCCACACAGAGAGTACGAGAACTTCATCCAACAGAACAGGTATTCAGCTGCAAGCCTCTGTCTCCTGTCTACAGTCTACTTTCTTGAACTAACACTTGCACTTGTCTTTTCTTACTAGTACTGACTTTGCTGACAGCTACTTATTGAGGAAAACATTGCTTGCTATGACTGTCAGATGCAGTTCTCTCTCTTAGTGCATTCATGTTAAGGTAGCTAACTGTAAGTTGCTCTGGATAAGAGCATCTGATAAATGACTAAAATGTAAATGTTCTGATCTTAGTGCGGTCAAGAGGCTGAAAGGTTGACCGTGTGTGTGTGTGTGTGTGTGTGTGTGTGTGTTCAGGTCTGTAGGGGAGGTTCCGGTGTGTGTAGAGTTTGACTCTGGTCTTCTGGAGGACTCTGATCGGCTAAAGGCTGGAGAGCTGGAACTAAATGAGCTCACAGTGGAGGGTATCCAGCACAGGTTAGTTTACACACACACACACACACACACACACACAATCTCAACACCCCTCCTCCCTCCTCTTCACTTCCTCTCTCGTCACCCCTTCATCTCCCCTCTTGCACCTCCTCTCTCCCCATGTCTCTCACCCTCTACCAGGCTGACTGCAGTGGAAGAGGAGCTGCTATCTCTAGCTGGTACTGTGAGTTCCCAACAGGCCTCAGTCAACCAGCTGGAGTTGGAGCTGGAGGCAGAGGAAGAGGGCATCAAACGGGGTCAGAGGTGAGGTGATATCCACATATACAGGAAGGTCCAACTTCACATGGGCAAGCATACTTGGTAGTTACTTACGCAGGTACAGTGTAAATAGATAGTACTTACAGCTGTTTGCAGTGTGTTGGTGTATCTCCTCTCAATGGTGGTGTTCATCTGCAGGCAGTCTGTCCTATCAGAGTAGTTTAGTCTGCTCTCCTCTCCTCTCTGCTATGGCTGGCTGAGCTGGATGCTCTCTGGGGGACAGACTCACTATGCCTTATGAATATAACATGGTGATATGAGGAGACTTTTCAAGCTTCTCCTCTCATTTGTCTTGGTTTAGATGCCTGTCCGCTGTTATTAGAAGTGACTAATAAGCTCTTAGTGCATAGATGGAGCAGCTGTGTTGACAGACACGAGGCTAATGTTCAGTGGAGCCGAGGGAAACATGCATCTCCTTAAGGAGTCATGGGTTTGATTAAACACTTTAGAAATCAACAGAGACGGACGGGAGTGACTGAATGCTTCCTGGATTAGTAAATAACTATTTTACCCAAGTGGTGATGTTAGTTAATGTAGCAGTGCAATATTTGAAGGCTGAGTAAGTAAGAATTTTGTCCACAAATATACCCACATTTCTATTATACGTAAATAGTTTATGTTTAGTGAATGCCATAATGTTGTTATTTTGTTAGATACTCCCTATTAGCTGAAATATTTTTTCAAAGCCATTTTAGCTGTCGCGCTAGCTGTTTGTTCCGAACAGATTCACAAATCATGGGAATTTCTCCATCCAAGGCACGTGTTGCTAGGCAACCCCCCTGCACTTGCCTGGGCAGGTCTGCTCCCTCCATGGCTAAAGCCAGTGTGAGAAACATGCTAACAAATGTTTGTCCTATGAACTAAATAAATACTGCACTCTGACCCACAAAACTTATTTACTAGGTTCATGATAGTGTTGAAACTTCAAAAAGTTTCATTGGAATTTGCAGCTGTTGGTAAGTAATGCATCTGCTAGCTTCTGACATGACTTACTGCATCTTTAACCCTACTTCTCCCCTATAGAATATCTCATTTAAACTATACTGTTGGTGAGTGTCCTGCGGAAGTGATATGGTCATGGCTAAGGTGTAGGAGATGGGCCAGTTAACCAGCATTCTTATGTAAAACCATCAGGCATGTCAGTTAACCTCCTGAGTGGCGCAGTGGTCTAAGCCACTGCATCGCAGAGATCCTGGTTCGAATCCAGGCTCTGTCGTGGCCGGCCACGACCGGGAGACCCATGGGGCAGCGCACGATTGGCCCAGCGTCGTCCAGGGTAGGGGAGGGAATGGCTGGCTGGTTTGCAACGCCAGGGTTGTGGGTTCGATTCCCACGGGGGGCCAGTATGAAAAATAAAAAAATTATGTATGCACTCACTAACTGTAAGTCGCTCTGGATAAGAGCGTCTGCTAAATGACTAAAATGTAAATGTAAATGTAGTTATGCTGTAAATATATTGACAGTGAGGCGACAGTCAATGGAATTGTTATTATGTTGAAATGGAGACACATTGTTCCACAGTAACATCACAATGTTTTATTGATGAGCTGACAGGCTGCTCCTCTCTCTGCAGGGTGTACCAGTTCAGTAAGAGGCATGCGCTGGAGGAGAGCCGACAGCAGGTGATGCTGTCCCTGGGAGCTAGAACCAGGCTGGAGGCCCAGAGGTTGCTGCTGAAGGGGAAGCTGGAATGGCTGGGGTCCAGTGAACCCCCACCTGCCCTGGGGCTGGAAGAGGACCGTATCTCCCTCTCCTCCATCACCTCTAGTGTAGGCCCTCTCTCTCTCTCTCTCTCTCTCTCCCTCTCTCTCTCCCTATCTGTCAAACACGCACACACACACCCTCTGTATATCTGATCACTGCCACTCATCTGAAAGAGATACCATGCTTCCTGTGGTTGAGATTATCTCTGTCCCTTGCTTCTGTTTCATTGTCTTGTCTCTCGTGGGAACCTGACCTGTGATTGCACTCATTGTGTAAGATCTTGTAAAACATGTTGAAATGGGCTCTTGTTCATTTCTAGTTCTCCATTGTGTGTTCAGGTTCTGCTCATTCATTATCAGATGTGATTGTTGTGTACTTTAGTTTATTAGCTTGGTAGTTTGCTGCTTTCTAAGTTAGACAAATACATAATCACTAAAAAGTGAATGTACTGTGGGCTTATGAAAATCAGTGGGCGATATATAAAAGCTTTTGAAATCACATTGTTATGAAAACGAAAGAAATTAAACAAAAGGTTAATTGGTTTGTCGTCCCCTCTATAAACACGCAGTAGTACCAGATGACTAAAGTAAAGTGAATTGCATCAAAGTTTCCATGCAGGTTGTGTTGTAACCCTGGTGTTATGGCCATTTATAAAATGCCACCATGTAAAAAGCCATATGAGCACTAAAATGTGAAGTTCATAGAAGCACATCAAAAACATTAAAATGTTAATGAAGGCATATATAGAATGCTCAACTATTTTCAATCCTAAATATTAGGAATAAGCAAAGGCTGCTAAAGACCGCTAAATAGCCATGACTGCTAAATAGTTAATTAAATGGTTACCTGGACTATCTGCACTGACCCTATCTTGCACTGACTCTATGCACACTCACAATACTATATATACACTATATGTAGACTCACTCACAAACATTGCACTGACACTCTCACACAAACCCACACATTCACATACACTACACACACACACACACACACACACACACACACACACACACATATCATTTTACAATCATCAAATGCTGCTGCTACTCTGTTCTTTATGTTACTCTTATTATCTATTCTGATGCCTAGTCACTTTACCCTGCCTTCATGTACACATCTACCTCAAATACCTCATACCCCTGCACAGTGACATAGTACTGGTACTCCCTTTATATAGCTTAATTTTAGTGTATTTTATTCCTCTTGTGTTACTATTTGTATTTTTCTTATTTTTAACTCTGCATCGTTGGAAGGGCTCGTAAGCTAGTGTTTCACGGTAAAGTCTACACGTGACAAATGCAAATTGATTTGATTGAGTACAGCACAGTAAAGGAAAGCAGAGTATAGGTCAGTACTGTAGAGCACACTAGAGTACAGTATAATTTACTGTATAGTACTGTACTGAACTCTACTCTGCTGTACTGTACTCTACTGTAATGTACAAACTTGTGAAACATAGACGTCTATGATTGGTACAGATGTGGTGCGGTCCGGACCAACCAAATGTTGTCTTGTTTTGGGGTGGAGCTCATTAGAATAATAGCCAGTATGTAGAATAATACCCAAACATGCAAAGGAGGATATAACATGTTTCTACCTTTGTGTACCTATTCAGGATACATCACCATGAAGATAATGCATTTCTGTATAGTACAGATCAGGGACCCATGATGTCATTCTGTTACCGTCACTCTGTTACCGGGTGTTAATCCACTTCACTTACTGTACTTCAATATCCAAAATAGATTTTTTCAAACTCAAGGTGTCGTTTCATAGCTGACACCCCAATCTTTCTGCAGACATCTTTTAATCTTAATTTGGAGTAGATATTTAACCAAGTTTTTGGAAAACGTGGTCACATAAAAAAACTGAAGATTTTACCGTCATTCTGTTACCAAACTTTACATCTGCACTGATCTTCGAATAAATGTGTTTTTGTAAAATTCTGTGTAAATGTTTAAAATTAGTGCTTGTACATAGTTGTATGATTTGTTTAACTTTACAATCAATGGTTTTTGTTTGGCATACTTTGAAAGTAAAACATCTCAGCGTCATGCTGCTATCGTGGAATTGCCCTTATGTAACCTTACAGTTAAACTAGAAGGCATCTGAACTACACTGACTCAACCAGTCTGTTCTGTACTGAGAAAAACCTATCCTCATCTCATTCAGACAGCCATCTCTATTGAAACAGAGGCATGATTGAGGATCCTGGTGCTTTGCATACTTTGTGGTGTCATTGTGTTGACTCAAGTGCATTCCTTCACCCATTTTCATAGTGCTGTTTTATCCAGAGCCACGCTAAAGCAAACAAGTATTTTGTTCTTTGACATTCTCTACTCATCATTTGTGTAATGTTTTGTAACATTCTCTCCTCATCTGTGGATTATGTCAAGTGTTTCTGAGTGCTGTTACACATTATTATTAACACAGGTAGTGGTGGTGATGAGCATTCCTAAAAGAGAGGTTGATGATGGTTGTGCTCTGTGTTGTTTCAGGAGAGGGACGGCCTCAGAAACCTCAGTGTGGACGCCATCATAAGCCACCTTAGCGGCCTGTTCAAACCCAAATACACGGTCAGTGATGTAACGTACACAGTCAGTGTTCATAAATAGTCAGCTATGGTCATGCATAGGACACAGTCAGTTATAGTCATACCACTGATGCAGCATACACAATCTGTTATGTTCATACACGGTCAACTATGGTCATAGATGGTCAATGAGGCATCAATTGTGATCACCCCTCTCACAGATGGACCAGTTCTGTTTCACCCACCTGCTACCTTTGATTTATCTGTCTCTGTCTATTCAAACAACTCAAGTCAGACTGTTTCCTTGTCAAACAGCAATTGGTTGTGTTTTCTCTGTAAGTAATGGTTTTCTCTGTAAGCCTAACTGTTCAGAGTAGGAATCCAGTTGTGAAACACCTTGTTACTCATCAGGCTTTCCTCTATTTTTATCTATCTTATCTCTAGAGATGTTTGTTTAAAATGTTGTAGTATGCCTTATCTTTTCATCTGAACAATAGTATCTTTTTGAATTGGCGCCATGTTGTCTGTAGTAAAAATAAAAAAGACTGCTGTCCATGTGTGGTCTTTAGAGATGTATTGTTTTTGAGCGGTGTATTTTGTATCTCCTGATTTAATGTATTTTGTATTTGTATCTACCTTGTATTTAGTCTCCTTAGCAGTGTATTGTTACCCTGTCTATTTATTCTACTGTGATGTAGTGGTTTAAAAAAAATTGGTGGGTAAACTCTGATTGCCGGTTGTGGTGAAAAAGTAACCCTTCCTATTCTTTCAATGCATTTTTCCGCAAAAGGTGTGTAAACTGTGTTGACTCGTTTACCCTCCACTACACCACTGGATGTACTTTAGTAGTGTTTGTTCTCCCTGTGCTGAATCTCATCTAGAGATAATCTCCCATTGAAATAAATCGATGATTTATGAATGAGTCTCAGTGGGCGCTGCATGCCCAGGTCCCCCATTGACCTTGCTGTGTGAACCCCCTCCAGGTGCCCCCTGCCCTGTCCCCAGTCCCAGAGGTAGAGCGCCCCCTGGAGCAGCAGGACTGGTACCACGGCGTCATCCCCAGGCTGGAGGTCCAGGAGCTGCTGAGGAGCGATGGAGACTTCCTGGTCAGACAGAGTCAGGGCAAACAGGAGTACGTCCTCTCTGTCCACTGGGCTGGCTCTTGCAGGCACTTCCTTATCCAGAGCACAGACGTGAGTGTGTGTGTATTTACAATATGATCATGTCTGTACAGTTTGTATGGTTATAAAGTGTGTGTGTTTAGAATATGTTCCGCCTGGATGGAGAGGGATTCCACACCGTTCCCATGCTGATGAATCACCTGGTCTCGTCACACCAACACGTCACCAAGAGGTCTGACATTGTCCTGAAGAGACCTGTCCTAAAGGTAACACACTTGCTGCCCACACACACACACACACACACACACACAAAAACAGGTCAACTGTAATCTATTGTAGATCCTGTTTTACCTTTGTTGAAAGGTCCCTTGTTTTTGTTTTAGCGTGTTTAATTCAAGGTTCTCCAACGCTTTATTTGTCTATGTATTTCTTAAATATTAACGTTTCACTTACCTAAATAATGATTAAATTACACTCCCACATGTTTAGTTATTATCTTTCTCTAGTAGTACTGTAATGACATAATGGACTCCTTTATTTTTTATCAGGGAGTCATACTGAGACTGTCCCTTTTACAGATGAATTGCATACCATTTTATCTCAGATGGTGTTCTAAATCTGTCCTTTGCAGGACTACTGTAAAAACCCTCAGCTGCCCTTCTCATTCTGTGCTGTGGGACAAGAGGCTGTTGGTTAATGTTTCTAACAGGTTGAGAAGTCAGGGGCCTTGCAAAGTGTTAATGGGGCCCCGTGTCTCCGGTCCTGTGTGTTGGTGTTGATTGGACCTGTGGGATTAACTTTATGTCTGTGGGAGTAGGGAGATGTGTGAGTCAGGGGGTGCTCTTGTATGTATATATGTAGGCCTATGTTTTTTGTGTGTGTGGAATTGCGACCTTGTAGTGTGTGCAAAACACTGTGTTTGTGCCTGCATGCGGTCAGGCTTCTATTCTGCCCCTCCTGAGCATGTTGGAAGTGAATGGACTCTAAGCATCCACCTGCTCTGCTCACCACTCTGTGTACCAGCTGTCTCAGCGTTTTGCAGTCACTTAGGATCCATCAGATTTTAATGAGCTCCCAAGATCCACATACTCATACTTTCTCTCCAACCTCCTCCAGAGTGCTATACATACCACACGCACATACATTACCATTCAGAAGGAACAGCAGCACCTGTGTCTCTGATTGGTTCCTCTGTCTCTCTACCTCCAGGACAAGTGGGTTCTGGAACACGATGATGTCATCCTGGGGCAGAGCATTGGCCGGGTGAGCTCACCACCTGTGGAATGTCTGTTTGGAGTTATGAGAGACTCTGTCAGGTTGGCGTTCTGTTTTTGTTTTAGCCAAGATACAGAATCAAGCCTGATGTGTGTCTGTTGTCCAGGGTAACTTTGGGGAGGTGTACAGTGGTCGTCTGCTTTCTGATAACACTCCGGTAGCTGTGAAAGCCTGCAGAGAGAACCTGGCCCCAGAACACAAGAACAGGTTCCTTATGGAGGCCAGGTCAGTCTGTTTCTTTCTCTCTTTCTCTCCCTCTCTCGTTCTCTTTCTCAGTCTCTCTCTCATTCACATTGACCTTGCTCTCTCTCTGCTGTGCAGGATCCTGAAGCAGTATGACCATCCTAACATAGTGAAGCTGATTGGTGTGTGCACACAGAAACAACCCATCTATATCATTATGGAGCTGGTACAGGGTGAGCCAATCTGTCGAGCGCCTTTACACTCTAACCATAGCTACAGTACATTCTATCATTACAATGGACTAATAAAGTGTGTGTGACTGTGTGTGTGTCTATTTTGCCAGGGGGAGACTTCCTGTCCTTCCTGCGCTGTGAAGGTCACAACCTGAAGTCAAATATGCTGGTGAAAATGGCAGAGAATGTGGCGTCTGGCATGGAGTATCTGGAGAACAAGAAATGCATCCACCGGTGAGAGGCTAGGGAGATGGATCTAGTCTCAGACATGGAGCTGAATGAAGGCTGACATACAATGTGACAAGATTACATTGCCTTTGATTGCACAATTTATTCTAGATGATGAAACAGATGGAGGTTTTCAGGACAGTGAAGTTAACCCAGTGTGTAGGGGTTACTGGAGCCTGTAGCGTAGGAACGACCTTAGGAGTGTTAAGCTGCTGTGTCTCTGAGGAGGTAGTAGAGGACAGAGGGCTCAGAGCCCTGGCTCCTGGCTCATCAGAGGAGTGCTGGATAATTAACCCAGCAGGGGCACATCCAGGCTGGATGCTCCAGCCCCGTTACCCCTATCACTCCTCCTAACACTGCATGTCAAACTGCCTCCCCTCACTACTACACCCTGCATCAGGGAGCCCACAGATGACAAGAGCGGCTGATTTTCTCTCACTTATTTATCGTCTGTCTTTTATTTCTCTCTCTCTCTCTGTGGCTCGTCTTCTACCTATCTCTTCCACTTCGATTATATCGCCCCCTTTCCTCTTGCTCTCTGTCTTTCTCCTCTTTTCCTTACCCCCTTTCTCTCTCTCTCTCTCTCTCTTTTCCTCTCTCTCTCTGCAGGGACCTGGCAGCCCGTAACTGTCTGGTGGGAGAACAAAGCAGGGTGAAGATCAGTGACTTTGGGATGTCTCGCGAGCAGCAGGATGGGGTCTACTCTGCCACTGGGGGCCTCAAACAGATCCCTGTCAAATGGACAGCCCCCGAAGCCCTCAACTATGGTACGTCCCATCTGGCCCTGCCCCGCCGGCCACAACACTGACAATCATCTTTCTCTCCCCTCCTCTCTTTATTCATCAATCTCTATCTGCATATCCCAAGGCTAGAGATAACCCACTAGACATGGCAACAACCTGTCAACTCAGCCATCATTCCTCACCCTGTGATCAGTGTACTGCTTTTGTATTTCTCTGAAATATCATCTGTCTCTAACAGACACACTGAACTGTGCTCTCTGGGGTTGGAGTGCTTGTGAAACAGAGTTCTGTCAGAACATGTCAGAACATACCATTTGGGGCTTAGAGGAAGCTTCATTTTCAAAACTCGATCACTACTTTTCTCAGGCTGTGATTGTGGAATAGCATACAGTAGTAGTACAGTTGAATGGGTATGGGATCTCTCCAGGATCACCGTCAAATGGAAAAGCTGTCTCAATGCTGCCCCCTGCCTGTGTTTCAGGGAGGTACACCACGGAGAGTGATGTGTGGAGTTTTGGAGTTCTCCTATGGGAGATATTCTCCAGGGGAGTCACCCCTTACACCAACATGACCAACCAGCAGACACGGGACGAGGTGGAGAAAGGTACAGCTAGTCAATGAGATTTCTAACACATTAGTCAGAATTTGGAGTTGACTGTACTTCATGCTCTGTAGGAGTTTCAAGTTTTAATGTCACATGCACAAGTGCAGTGAAATGCCTTTCTTGCAAATTGAAAACCCAACAATGCAATAATCAATAACAATGTAATACTACAAAAAAACACACAAGAAATAAGAAGAAATATGAAGAACACAATAAGTAAGTAAGCATATTATATACAGGGTCAGTTCCAATACCATATTTACAATGTGCAGGGATACTGGAGTGATGGAGGTAGATATGTATAGGGATAAGGTGACAAGGCATCAGGATATAAGATAAACAGGGTAGCAGCAGCTTGTATGTGAGTGCGTGTGTGTAGAGTCAGTATAAATGTATTGCATATTATGTGTGAGTGAGTGGTTGGAGTGAGTGTGTAGGACCCTGTGAGTGTGCATAGACGGTGCAAAAATAAAAAGGTCAATAAGGATACAAGGTTAACTCAGATTGTCTGTGTAGCTATTTTAGGAGTTTAGGAGTGGAGACGCGACATTGTAGAAATGTATAGAACAGACATGACTCTGGGTAGAATATGGAGTTAGGTCAGCTCTATACAGGAGTCCAAACCATTTCACCCCTCTGGATAAACCCCAGGTGAAGCCAACCTGATGTCCAATCATGTTCTGCTGTCCCGTCTCCTAGGATACCGGATGCTAGCCCCAAACTCCTGTCCTCCAGATGTGTATGCCATTATGTGTCGCTGCTGGCAGTACGACAGCAGGAACCGGCCATCCTTCAGCAAACTCAGGACCGAACTCAGTGCCTTATACCACAAAGTGTCCTTACTCAAGTGACTTGTTTGATTCTCTTTTACCTTTTCATATGGAGCAGATGTTGCCTTTATTTAATATACATTGATTATAGAGAAAACCAGTTGCTATGTGATCTTGATTTTACCATATTTAAGTAGTGATAATGCACCAGGCTGTGAGACCAAAGGTAATGTAAGTACACAGGACGTGTGTATTGAAAACATTGGTACCATGTTCTACAAAGTAGAATATTCTATATCTGTTGAATGTTGCTATTGTTTACTGTATTACATTACTGTAAATGTACAAATTGAATGTTCCTATTATATCAGCTTTAAAGAGTTGATAGGATATCTTTCTCTGTTGTCTTGTCTTTTTTTAATATACACTGAACAAAAATATAAACGCAACATGTAAAGTGTTGGTCCCATTTTTCATTAGCTGAAATAAAAGATCCTGGAAATTGTCCATAAGCACAAAAAGCTTATTTCTCTCAAATGTTGTGCACAAATTTGTTTACATCCCTGTTAGTGAGCATTTCTCCTTTGCCAATATAATTCATCCACCTGACAGGTGTGGCATATCAAGAAGTTGAATAAACAGCATGATAATTACACAGGTGCACCTTGTGCTGGGAACAATAAAAGGCCACTAAAATGTGCAGTTCTGTCACACAACACAATGCCACAGATGTCTTAAGTTTTGAGGGAGTGTGCAATTGGCATGCTGACTGCAGGAATGTCCACCAGAGCTGTTGCCATTTCTCTACCATAAGCCGTCTCCAATGTCATTTTAGAGAATTTGGCAGTAAGTCCAACCGGCCTAATAACTGCAGACCACGTGTAACCGCGCCAGCCCAGGACCTCCAAATCCAGCTTCTTCACCTGTGGGATCGTATGAGACCATCCACCCAGACAGGTGCTGAAACTGTGGGTTTGCACAACCGAAGATTCTGACAGTTTGTGCAGAAATTATATCTCAGGGAAGCTCATCTGCATGCTCATCGTCCTCACCAGGGTCTTGACCTACGGCAGTTTGACATTGTAACTGACTTCAGTGAGCAAATGCTCACCTTCGATAGCCGCTGCCACGATGGAGAAGTGTGCTCTTCATGGATGAATCCCGGTTTCAACTGTACCGGGCAGATGGCAGAAAGTGTATGATGTGGTGTGGGAGAGTGATTTGCTGATGTCAATGTTCTGAACAGTGCCCCATGGTGGCGGTGGGGTTATGGTATGGACAGGCATAAGCTATGGACAACGAACACAATTGCATTTTATCGATAGCAATTTGAATGCACAGAGATACCGTGACAAGATCCTGAGGTCCATTGTCGTGCCATTCATCCATCACCTCATATTTCAGCATGATACTGCATGGCCCAATGACGCAAGGATCTGTACACAATTCCTGGAAGCTGAAAATGTCCCAGTTCTTCCCTGGCCTGTTTGGGATGCTCTGGAGCGACGTGTACGACAGTGTGTTCCAGTTCCCGCCAATATCCAGCAACTTCACACAGCCATTGAAGAGGAGTGGGACAACATTCCACAGGCCACAATCGACAGCCTGATCAACTCTATGTGAAGGAGATGTGTCGCGCTGCATGAGGCAAATGGTGGTCACACCTGATATTGACTGGTTTTCTGATCCACACCCCCCTACCTATTTTTTACAAGGTATCTGTGACCAACAGATGGAAATCTATATTGCCAGTCATGTGAAATCCATAGATTAGTGCCTAATTTATTTATTTAAATTGACTGATTTCCTTAAATGAACTGTAACTCAGTAAAATCTTTGAAAATGTTGCATGTTGCGTTTATATTTTTGTTCAGTGTATTTAAATTAATTAAAATCCTCTGATCATGATGATGCCTGTGTTTTCTACTGCTTTTGGGGCGGCAGGTAGCTTAGTGGTTAAGAGCATTGTGCCAGTAACCGAAAGGTCGCTGGTTCTAATCCCCAAGCCGACTAGGTGAAAAATCTGTAGATGTGCCCTTGAGCAAGGCACTTAACCCTAATTGCTCTGCATAAGAGCATCTGCTAAATGACTAAAATGTAAATGTTTTGAAAATGTGGCCATTGGAGAGCAGCGCTGTGTGTGTGAAAGACTGATCCACTTACAGTGAGGCTAGTGATGAGAATTAACATGTAGATAACTGTGATAGGTGATTTGAAGGAGTCAGGCGCAGGAGGGTAAATCACAGAATACCGAGTTTATTCCGTAGTACAGAGTTATGCTGGATAGCGCAATACAGGCGCACTGGAACAAAAACAGGCACGGGGAAAATATACCCCGGCAATACAAGATACACGTAGCTCAACCGTGCTACTCTCTCCTCACATTAAACAACCACCCACAAGGACAAGGGGGCCAGAGGGAACACTTATACATGTACTAATGAGGGGATATGAACCAGGTGTGTGTAAAAGACAAGACAAAACAAATGGAATGATGAGATATGGAGCGGCAGTGGCTAGAAGGCCGGTGACGACGAACGCCGAAGCCTGCCCGAACAAGTAGAGGAGGCAGCTTCGGAGGAAGTCGTGACAATAACAACTGTATGGTATGTGACACACCCTCTGCATGGGACCTTGTCTAAACATTGATACTGGCACTGTCATATTCTCAGATTCTGGATCTTTATTTCTAGTGCATTGTGCCGCTCATTTGATTCCAGATTCTTAGACTGGCCTTTGTCTACAGGCAGCAATATGTTTTTATTCAGATCTTTCATGTCAAGACCTTTCATCATTAAGACCTTTCACAACAATGCTAAATGACAAGAGAGGAAACAGTAGCCTGTTCCTAGATCTGTTTGTGCATTAGCTAACTTGACACACAATGATAGAAGGGTTGGCTAAAGCACACACAGATCTGGGACCAGACTAGCAAAACAGAGGGCTGAAAAACAGCTAAAAGACAACGGTGACACTCGTGACTCATCTCCATAGCTCTGGATTGTGAAAGGTCATGGCAATGTCAGCAAATAGCATGACAATCAAGATAAGTGATTTGTGAGCAATTTTCTCATGAGCAACCACTTATTATACAGGAGTGACACCAGAGAGACTCATGAGGACATGCTAACGCCTTCTGTGGAATCACACAAGCATTGCTACTATGCATTGCTTAGAATGAGGCCAATTATTGGGGTATGTCATTGTTAGCCAAATATGTCGCATTATTCCACCTGTCTAAGCATGAGTGAGAATGTACTATATCAATAACCAAATATGTGGATATTGTGTCTAACATTGGCTATTTTTATTTTACATGTGTATAAGATCAAAAGCATGGAGATAAAAAAAAATAGAGGTTTATAATCCTGGTAAGCAGTGGTCATCCCATCCACCGACCGATCCAGGGAAAAGACAGATTAACCTACAGTAGAGTAGCCCAAGTGCTTTGGATCCTGTCTGATGAAGAATGCAGACGTCTAATATGGCAGAGCTTAATAACCATGAATCCTCTGTTGCTCTAACAGGACCAATACCTACACAGTCCTGGAGGAGTGCCAGCAATTCACTCATCACCCATCTTCAGCAAATAGCATGACAGGCAGCCAGCTAGGTGATAAAGATGTCACATTCTCTGTGATAGTGCAACTGTCCTGAAAAGCACCTCGCCAGTTAAGCATGTTCAGTCACTTTCTGCGTCACCTGATTGTCTCATGATGAGTGTTTTCGGTCTCTATAGAGAACAACAAACAAAGCGAACCCATCTGATATTCATATAATTGACTCCAGTGGATGAAAGTAAAGTGTGGCAACGGCCTTTTTCTCTTTTCAGTTATAACACCAGTTTTTTCCCCTCAAACACACATATGTGATCAATAGCAGGTAGCCACAGGCAGTCATTATTAACTACAAAAATGAAAACGCATAAACACAAACTATGAGTTAGTTTGAGTTAAAGATGTTGCAACTACCCATTTAATGTGTACAAAAGTAGGGCAAAATTCACTCTGTTCTAAGTGAGATATAAGGAATGGGACTGGTTTGAAAAGTAGGATCAAATTCACTCTGTTCCAGGAGTTTGCCTCAATTCCTGTAACAGAGTGAATTTGGAACATTGCCTTTAAAAGCTGCAATGCCTATAACTCACGATTGGATTGAATCCCGGCCTTAGTTTGGCCCGAATTTTGTAGACATTAAATGGATTGCTGCAGTTGCAACATATTTGACTCAAACTAACTTTGTGTTTATGCATATTAATTTTTGTAGTTAATATCTAACTACTAAACATATAACTTATAGCAAAGTTGTATTGATAATTATTGATTATTGCAGTGTTCAAACACTCAGTGGTGTGTCTCTAGGTCTTTAGTAGTTGAATAGTAACTACAAAACGAACATGCATAAATGCAAAGTTAGTTTGAGTCAACGATGTTGCAACTGCAGCTTCCCATTTAATGTGTACAAAAGTAGGACCAAATTCACTTTGTTTTAAGTGAGATATGAAGAATTGGTGTGTGTTGATTCCTGGAACAGAGTGCATTTGGTCCTACATTCAAAAGCAGTCCCATTCCCTATCTCACTTATATCAAATAGTGAATGTGACCCTACTTTTGTACACATTAAATACTGTATGTAGCTGCAGTTGTTCTAAGTGAGATATAAGGAATGGGACTGGTTTGAGAAGTAGGACAAAATTCACTCTTCCAGGAATCAACACAACACATGATTTAAATAAAAAAGATAAAAAAGAAAGAATATGCATAAACACAAAGTCAAATATGTTGCAACTGCAGCTACATACAGTATTTATGTGTACAAAAATAAGGCCACATTCACTATTTGATATGTGAGATAAGGAATGGGACTGCTTTTGAATGTAGGACCAAATGCACTCTGTTCCAGGAATCAACGCACACCAATTTCTCATATCTCACTTAAAACAAAGAGTGAATTTGGCCCTACTTGTATACACATGAAATGGGTAGCTGCAGCTGCAATATCTTTGACTGAAATGAGCTTTGTGTTAATCATATTCATTGTTGTAGTTAAAGGGGAACTGCACCCGCTGATTTGGCCTTGTTTTTTGGCTTGCTCCTCAAGAAATGCTGGCAGCCATGACAGAAGCCAAATGTGAGTTGGCTTGGGGGTGTGGTTTGATGTGGGTGTTTCTTGGGTGTGTCCTTGCCACACCCATCTGTCAAAACCTTGCCTGCAGCGGTTTCCCCCCACTCAATCACAACAAACACACCTCCTGCAATTTGAGTTCAATAACTACAGGCAGATAGATGTATGTTGAGATGCCGGATGAAGCTTTGAATAGGTCAGTAGCCTACAGAGTAATATGAGACTAATGCAATTGCTGAATTTATGTAGACATTCTAAACTAAGTGTTTTGATAACTTTCAAATGTAGTAACAGGTCCATGTACAATAAACAACCCTTTACATAATACCATAGAAGCAGTGTTCTGCTAATATAACAATGTGCACCTTTCATTGTCATTCCCAGGCATTTTGTCTGGTGGTAATAGGGCTACTTTGGCAAACATGTCAGAGTGGTCATAACTTCCTGTGTGGTGTCCCGTATACAGCAGGAATTCCCTGATCCTGGTGAAGAATACACAGGGTTTCTCCCTCCCCATATTGACTGATACCATTCAATTCAAGAATAAAAAAAGACAATACAAGTAAAAGTTGTCTAGTAAAATTATAATGCTGAGTGCCAGGTCTCTGCACGTCTCCAAGTGCTGGCTCCATAGATGCATCTTGATATCTGACAAACATTCACTCACTGGCCAGTTTATTAGGTACACCCATCTATGTAGTACCGGGTCGGACCCCCCTTTGCCTCCAGAACAGCCTGAATTATTCGGGGCATTCTACAAGGCGTCGGAAATGTTCCACAGAGATGTTGGTCCATACTGACGCGATGGCATCACGCAGTTTCTGCAGATTGGACGGTGGTAGATTCATGCTGCGAACAGCCCGTTCCATCTCTATTGGATTGAGGTCTGGGGACTGTGCAGGCCACTCAAGTAAACTGAACTCGCTGTCATGTTCCAGGCAATGTTTTTCCACTCCTCAATTGTCCAGTGTTGGTGATCGCGTGCCCACTGGAGCCCCTTCTTCTTGTTTTTAGAAGATAGGAGTGGAACCCTGTGTGGTCATCTGCTGCAATAGCCCATCCGTGACAAGGATCAACGAGTTGTGTGTTCCAAGATGCCATTCTGCACACCACTGTTGTACTGTGCCGTTATTTATCTGTTTGTGGCCCGCCTGCTAGATTACACGATTCTTGCCATTCTCCTTTGACCTCTCTTGCCAATCTCCTTCGGCCACCCACAGGACTGCCGCTGACTGGATGTTTTTTTGTTTGTCGCACCACTCTCAGTAAACCCTAGACACTGTTGTGTGTGAAAAGCCCAGGAGGGAGGCCGTTTCTGAGATACTGGATCCGGCACTCCTGGCACCGACTATCATACCATGCTCAAAGTCGCTTAGGCCACTCGTTTTGCCCATTCTAACATTCAATCGAACAGTAACTGAATGCCTCAATGCCTGTCTGCCTGCTTTATATAGCAAGCCACGGCCATGTGACTCACTGTCTGTAGGAGAGATACATTTTTGTGAACAAGGTGGTGTACCTAATAAACTGGCCAATGAGTGTATACTATGTTGAAGTTTGAACAGGTCAGACTAAACCTATCTAATTCTGGTCTCCCCAACGACAACCATTGGTGAGCAGGCAAGAGGTGAGGCTAGAGGTAAGGTCTTTGCCAGCGCCCCATTGATGGGCATAGCAGCGTAGATCAGCTCCTGGCCCCTCATCAAAAATACTGGTCGGTCATACACAAACACACACGCAAAGCACTGATTACATTATCAATGGTGGTTATGATTACCATGGTGGAACCAACCTGATTGCTGCATTCACCTTTCTATTTCACTTCAGATATAATGGTATGTGAAGTGAAATACAGTGGTAAACGCAGCGAACAGGCTGGTTCCACCAGGCTAAGTTATGAAGGTGAATTGGGAAAAAACTCTAAACTGTTTTGACCTTTGACCAGGTCAAATGTCACCAACCTGATTCAAGTGTCTTTCCTGTTCCATTTATAGGAATGCTCACAGCAAGGGCATGTCTGCATGATGCTGAGGGTCCCCTTGCTGGTCTTCTCTATGTTGCATGTTAGGCTTCAAACTCGACATCTCTGCAGCAGGCAATCCTCATAAACAATGTACTTCCTCATCTTATGAGGTGGTGTTGACTGGGAGGGCCTGTGACAGGGTTATTCAATAGATACCCAAGTGGTAAATTGGATTTTGTTATAAAGAAAGGACAAAGCTTTTTGATAATGCACTTCACAACCAAAATGGCTCTACTACTTGTATCTGCTTGGTTGGGTAACTAACCTACTAGTTTATCAAACCGGGTATTTTTTTATAAAACATTTCACATTACACACATTACCGTTGTTGATGAAGCTGTCTGTGTCACCAGGTCAGTAACTCGGGTCTAGCTACAGTGCCCTGCAAAAGTATTAACCCCCCTTGGCGTTTTTCCTATTTTGTTGCATTACAACCTGTACAGTGGCTTGCGAAAGTATTCACCCCCCTTGGCATTTTTCCTATTTTGTTGCCTTACAACCTGGAATTAAAATGGATTTTTTGGGTGTTTGTATCATTTGATTTACACAACATGCCTACCACTTTGAAGATGCAAAATATTTTTTTTTGTGAAACAAACAAGAAATAAGACAAAAAAACAGAAAAACTTGAGCGTGCATAACTATTCACCCCCCCCCCCAAAGTCAATACTTTGTAAAGCCACCTTTTGCAGCAATTACAGCTGCACGTCTCTTGGTGTATGTCTCTATAAGCTTGGCACATCTAGCCACTGGGAATTTTGCCCATTCTTCAAGGCAAAACTGCTCCAGCTCCTTCAAGTTGGATGGGTTCCGCTGGTGTACAGCAATCTTTAAGTCATACCAAATATTCTCAATTGGATTGAGGACTGGGCTTTGACTAGGCCATTCCAAGACATTTAAATGTTTCCCCTTAAACCACTCGAGTGTTGCTTTAGCAGTATGCTTAGGGTCATTGTCCTGCTGGAAGGTGAACCTCCGTCCCAGTCTCAAATCTCTGGAAGACTAAAACAGGTTTCCCTCAATAATTTCCCTGTATTTAGCGCCATCCATCATTCCTTCAATTCTGACCAGTTTCCCAGTCCCTGCTGATGAAAAACATCCCCACAGCATGATGCTGCCACCACCATGCTTCACTGTGGGGATGGTGTTCTCGGGGTAATGAGAGGTGTTGGGTTTGCGCCAGACATAGCGTTTTCCTTGATGGCCAAAAAGCTCAATTTTAGTCTCATCTGACCAGAGTACCTTCTTCAATATGTTTGGAGAGTCTCCCACATGCCTTTTGGCGAACACCAAACGTGTTTGCTTATTTTTTTATTTAAGCAATGGCTTTTTTCTGCTCACTCTTCCGTAAAGCCCAGCTTTGTGGAGTGTACGGTTTAAAGTGGTCCTATGGACAGATACTCCAATCTCCGCTGTGGAGATTTGCAGCTCCTTCAGGGTTATGTTTGGTCTCTTTGTTGCCTCTCTGAATAATGCCCTCCTTGCCTGGTCCGTGAGTTTTGGTGGGCGGCCCTCTCTTCGCAGGTTTGTTGTGGTGCCATTATTCTTTCAATTTTTTTATAATGGATTTAATGGTGCTCCGTGGGATGTTCAAAGTTTCAGATATTTTTTTATAACCCAACCCTGATCTGTACTTCTCCACAACTTTGTCCCTGACCTGTTTGGAGAGCTCCTTGGTCTTCATGGTGCCGCTTGCTTGGTGGTGCCCCTTGCTTAGTGGTGTTGCAGACTCTGGGGCCTTTCAGAACAGGTGTATATATTCTGAGATCATGCGACAGATCATGTGACACTTAGATTGCACATAGGTGGACTTTATTTAACTAATTTTGTGACTTCTGAAGGTAATTGGTTGCACCAGATCTTATTTAGGGGCTTCATAGCAAAGGGGGTGAATACATATGCACGCACCACTTTTCTGTTATTTATTTTTTTTAGAATCTTTTTAAACAAGTTATTTTTTTTTTTTCATTTCACTTCACCAATGTCCATGACATGAAATCTAAATAAAAATCAATTTAAATTACTGGTTGTAATGCAACAAAATAGGAAAAACGCCAAGGGGGATAAACTTTTGCAAGGCACTGTAACTCCAATAATCTCCAAACTTCTCAGAAGCCTATCTCCCCATCCCTCAGCGTTACCTGAGTTTTTTTTTGGTCCACACATCACGATGCAGGAAACCTCATGACACAGCCAGGGGTTTTGCGTCAGTGTGTGACATCTTAAAAGTGAGTTATCACATGACTAGCCATTATGAAGGGTTTCACGTCAGTGTGGTATGATGAAGTGTATCTCTGTTGTAGATCAATGCTCTCTGTCAGCAGACTATCGGGAGTGTCAAGCTTTACTTTGAGTGAGCGTGGGTTGCTGTCACCCAGAGATAGCTGTCTGTCTCTCATTCCTCTACGCTATCACCTATCTCATGAATGCATACTGTATGTCTCTGTAACAGTCTGAGGAAAGAATTTACAGTTGCTACCTCCATATGCATCAACCAAGGTGCACGAACAAAGGAGCAAACTGGAAATGTGAGAGATACTCTGATAACTCTTGGAGGACAACTATAATAATACGTATTTATTATTAAAACCTAGTAAACCTCCAATCTGTAAGGGTTATTAGTGACATCCAGTTATTAATCACCTGGCAAAGGATGTGATGTGAGCCAAGGGAAGCCTCACTCTGAGCCAATGTGTTGCTCAGACTTCTGCAGTATCCTGTATCACATCAATCACATTTGATTAGTTATCACAGTAGAGATGATATGAGTGATGAGGAGCTTTCTGAGACAAAGGGAAACAATCACTGGGCTTGGGCCTTAATGGAACTTTTACTATTGTTCCTGTTTTCTTTGGCTTCTATTCTATTACTGTGTTATAGCAATGATATAATGCAGAATGGGTGAATTATAAATCTTCTTGTGTCGTAAATCCCTGACTTAAAGGACAAATCCACTCCAAAACTATATTTTGGTATTCTTTTCATTAGTCTACTGTTGATACAGTCCCCAAATGTTTTGCATGTCAGCAGTCAAGTTTTCAAGACATTGGACTTTCAAGAAGCAAAGTGTCACTTGCCACATCATATGATGCAAAACGCATAGTGGATTTTCCTTTAAGCCAGCAAGGTGGAAAAATCTGCCGTTCTACCCTTGAGCAAGGCAGTTAACCTCCAACAACAACTGCTTCCCGGACGCCAATGACGTCGACGTCGATTAAGGCAGCCCCCCGCACCTCTGATTCAGAGGGGTTGGGTTAAATGCGGAAGACACATTTCGGTTGAATGCATTCAGTTGTGCAACTGACTAGGTATCCCCCTTTCCCTTATCTTCACATCTCCGATGTTGTGTCATTCAGATTCACTGTCTCTCTCCTTCATAGCTATAGCCTGGTCCAGGATCTGTGCTATAATTCCAACTCCTTGTCACGGAAAACAATGAAAGACATGACAATTCCATAAGTAGTTGGCATTAAGGCAATCACAGCTACGTTTTAGGAGAGAGGGCCCTGTTGCTTTCCACTGTACATCTTCTCTTATCCTCAGAGCTCAAGTGCTTTTACATCCCTCAGTGGTGTCAGAGATGGTTAATAGTGTTATGGTATGGCAGCATTGGCAGGCAAACCACATTCACTGTTTTGGGCAGAGAGGGGTAAGAAAGCAAAACTCAGAAATTGCCTGAAGAATCTGTGGTGCGCTGATCTGTGACTCACCTGCCTATTGATTGGCAGCTCTCCATGAGATCTTATGCTACATCACTGGTGGAATGTATCAGCACCGTGACAATGACAGTAGAGGACACCACACCATGTGATAGAGATCATTGTAGGAATGTAGCTTTGAAGATAAAGATCTAAATGCCTCCATAATATCCCTCTGTCACATTGTTTCACTGATTAGTTTTGTTTGTGAAATGTTTGTATAACTCACCTTGGCCCAACTGAATTTAAGGTCTTCTGGAGGTACTGGAGGCTAGCGGCTATGTCTGACATTCACTCAAACTTTTAATTAAAACAAACACTGAAAAAACCTGAACTTTCTTTAAGGCATTGCCCTGGTTTAGTCTGTCTCTAATGGTTAGTTATTCAAAGGCTGTTCAGGCTCATAACAATGAGGAGGTGAGACCCAGTCATACATATCTTTTTTAATAAGGTTGTTGTATTATTCCTAACCATCAGAGAACTCCTTATTAGACAACCTATTAGATATGCAAGGCACTTTCATCCTCGTACAATTTTTTTTTTTTTTTTTACAGACAACATATTTTGTTGAAGTTATATCCTGTAGTTGAAGCCTCAGTGCCAGTCGGTTTGTGCTATCATACCAACTCCTAGTCACTTATTATCATGCCAATGTTACGGTTGGCTTGATAATGACAGCAATGAAGTTGGCATTGGCAAGACCACAAACAGAGATGGGACCAGGCTACCATAGTTGAACACTGGGGATAACATTGTAAAGAGACACCTCAAAACTAATCTGAAATGCAATAAGCAAAATGGAAAATTGATACCAATTATTTTGTGCTACTACAGCACATAATAATTGCATTTCATGTTGATTACAGTACAATATCAATTAAAGTTTTACCTAACAGTTTTTTATGCGTATGCCGCTAAAATCTTGTACAGTACCAAGACCATGAGTTTGTTCATAAATTCACTTCTGATTATCAACTGTCAGAAACTACAGTAGATGTTAGAATAGCAAAATAAACGCTCCAGGGCCTTGGTCATAGTTAAGATAAGAGTTGTCAGCGAGACACCAACTAAGACAGCAACCAACATCACGCTGTGTGTGTGTCTGTCACGCGTGTTCTTATCAGGCCCCATGTGTACGCGTCGCCTGCATATCTAGAAAACACATGCAGTTAGGAGGATGTCCTCTTCAAGTACAGGTGCACAGGCCCTTAGTGATACAGTATACTGAGTTCACTAAGGGTTGTAAATGAATATCTTTTCTATTGCACTGACCTTAAATTCTATCAATAATGCACCAACTAAGTTGCAAGCTAGAGGTAGAAGATTTGGTACTGCAATTTGCATAGCCTTGGCTCAACATTATTAGGCTACATAAATTATGTCTGCTTAAATGGATTAAGGAAGACAGACATCGTCAATGGGTACTCACATTTAGAACAAAAATTATAATTTGTTTTTCCAAACATACATATTTAAATATATGTTAGTTCATGCTTTACAGACAGTGGATAGGGCAATATCCCCCCGAAGATGCACATGCAGTTCAGGCTATGCTCAAACCCTACCTCCCAACCTGAGCACTCCGTTCAGCCACCCCTGGTCTCTTGGCCCTCCCACCACTAAGGGAGGGCAGCTCCTGCTCAGCCCAGTCAAAGCTCTTCTCTGTCCTGGCACCCCAATGGTGGAACAAGCTTCCCCCTAAAGTCAGGACAGCGGTCCCCGCCCATCTTCCAAAAACCTCTGAAACCCTACCTCTTTGAAGAATATCTTAAATAACTCTCACTTACCATCTAAACCGCTGTGAAATGTATTTTCCATAACCCCCCAAAAAAGATGCAAAAACGTGACTTAGAATTAGCGCACATAGAACATATCTATCGCTTCTTAGACTTGCTTTCAATGAGAATGACAGATCTATAACTCAAATTTCTATGTGAATTTGGTCTGGTCGCCCAAAAAGTTACATATTGCATTTTTAAATGTTGTATATATCTGTCTTTTGACTACAAAAAATGTCAACCATGACCTACAGTATTTGTGGTTTCCCTGACCTTCTCTAATGTAGAATGTTGTTTGTAATGAATACTGCTATATCAGTTCTGCTTTGTAACCCCAGGCTGCAGCCAATGTGTTCTCAGGGCAAGTCGTATTATTCTGTAAGTAAATCTCTGACACTACATTAAGAATGATATATTACATTACTTTAGGTTGCATTATGAATGGAATAGCGGTCGTACAATATCATACGAATTGGATGACTTAACTTATCATACATCTTGGAGGATGTATAGTATTATACGGAGGACGTATAGTATTATACCTCTTTCTTTGAGACCAGGTTGTTTGTTGCGCAGTAACAACAAAGGAGATCTCTTCTAACCACAAAAAATGGCAACCAAATGTCTTTTTTGGGGTTTTCCTCTAACCCCTCTAATGCAACATGTTGTTTGTGACAAACAATCAAATGCACGGGACTCTCTGCTGCCTTTGGGACAGCTTCATGCCAGATGTCATATATCAAGGTGTCAGAGGGCGGGAAGGGGGAGGGATGGTTTGTCGCTGGGTAGGGCAACAGCTGGCACACACTGGGGACACACCTCTCCTCTGTCCCATATATACCTGTACTGGTACAGCCTGTATTCTCAGGGTCACAGCCACACTCAGGGCAGGTCAAAGAGCATCACTCTCTCAGCACTCACTCGGCCACCACCATGGAGAATTGCGGCCAGGGATGCCAAGACTACACCTCTCGGCCTAAGAACACCAACATCCGTCTTAGTCTGCCGGTAGTCTGCTTCGTCTGGCAGATCGCCATGATCATCCTCTTCGGAGTATTCATCCGCTACGACGAGGAGTCGGACGCACACTGGGTAGAAACCAAGGCCCATGACAACATCACCAGCGACATAGAGAATGACTTCTACTTCAGATACCCCAGTAAGTACATTCATAATCACTGGACTGCCTGGTGCATCCTTTAGGTTGACAATATACAGTAAATGTATGATTCATGGTTTCATCTTCATTGCAATGATAAAGAATCAGGTTATTAATAAGTGGCATGCTTGCTGTTTGATCAGATGATAACTTTTGATCTCTAGGATGTTTGACAATTTCCCCTGTGAAATCCCCTAGACAACAATCTCAGTCTCAGTTATTTTGAAAGCATCTATTCATTAATGGACTAATGCAGTGACAGTCCAAATGTGCCTCTCTAACTTGGGTTAAAACTACGTATCCTCTTTACCAAATGTTGGTCAGTGGTTATTTCCAATTTGTCTGATTCTAGCTTGGTTTATACCAGCTTCTGATGGTGCATCTTTGCTGATAGCCAGGTTGAATGAGTGACAAGTTAAGTTTGATAATTGTGATGTTATGTGGCATCTGTTTCATCTTGTAATATGATGTGTTTTGATTTGTCAGGGATTATATCCTACCTGTAGCTCTGGCATGTAAACTGATAGGGTGTGTCTCCTAAACCTGCTAATCTGATGATGACATATCCAATTGAACATGTCGAGTTAACAACTTTAAAACTTTGACCAAATGGTACAGAACATCAGGGCTGGTTTTATCAAAAACTATGCAACTACTGAGAGCCCCTTGCATTGGATGCAATAACATGTTGCATTAACTATTAGGATTTATTTCACACTTTGAATAATTACCCCCCCCCCCCCTCTCTCTCTCTCTCACTCTCTTTCTCCATCTAACCCTCCTCTCTCCAGGCTTCCAGGATGTCCATGTGATGATCTTTGTGGGTTTCGGGTTCCTCATGACTTTCCTGAAGAGGTACAGCTTCGGCGGGGTCGGCTTCAACTTCCTCATTGCCTCCTTCGGCCTGCAGTGGGCTCTACTCATGCAAGGCTGGTTCCACTCTCTAGACCCCCAGACTGGAAAGATCTACATCGGTATTGAAAGGTATGCAAGTGCACTGATGTGCATCTATGAGGCTGCAATTTTTTCAGTAATTAGAGTGAGAACTGATGAGGTATGCACACATAGGATCATACTGAGACAATGGCAGAATGGTTATAAGAGAAATAGACTGTACCATAGACTCTATTAGGGTTACGCAAGCTGTCACCATGGGTTAAGCAGTGATGGGTTAAACCAGGGATGGGCAACTGGCGGCCCGCGGGCCTCATGCGACCTGCGACCTCCCTTTTGTAAGCCCGCGGACCAATAAATAAAAAATATATTAATCATATTATTATTTTATTTTATTTATTTGGGGGGGGGGACTCAGTCAGGGTCTCAACTTACTATTGAGAGTTAGAATAATAGAATACACAAGGTGCAATTTCAAAATGTGCATCAGCAGTCACTGAAAGAAAGCCAAGACCTGAAGGATGATTACTTACTGATCTAGTCATTCAGGTTTTAGTACTGTATGCATGACTGACTCTCACATGACTCTCGGTTAATAGTCATAACGCATCTCTGTCTCCACCCCACCCACCTGTGTCCTCTATCTGCAGTCTGATCAATGCTGACTTCTGTGTGGCGGGCTGTCTCATAGCCTACGGGGCAGTGCTGGGCAAAGTCAGCCCGGTCCAGCTGTTGGTTATGACCCTGTTTGGTGTCACTCTGTTCGCTGTGGAAGAGTACATCATCCTGAACCTACTTCATGTGAGTCCCATCAAGCACTATCTGGACGTACAACTATTAAATCATACACACTGTATTAACCATGGTTGGATTAATGGAATTCACCCTATAACCTTGATATAGTAACTTGTTTATGTAACCTCAATGGCCTTTGACATCTGCCTGCAGCCACGTAATCACATGGTTTGGTACACCTGCTAACAAATGACTGTTTCTGTCCCCACAGGCTAGAGATGCAGGTGGCTCAATGGTTATTCACACCTTTGGAGGTTATTATGGTCTGGCCATCTCCTGGGTCCTTTACCGACCTAATTTACACCAGAGCAAGCGTATGCAGGGCTCTGTGTACCACTCCGATACTTTCGCCATGATCGGTGAGTTGCCTGTCGGAGTCAGTAGTCGTTCATTGCCTAAACATATGAATGGTTCTGATTTGCTCTGTGTGTGTTTCACTCTCTATGGTGATGGTGACCTATCTTTAGTTTGTAGAAGTTTCTGTCATGGCACTGTTCCTGTTCTGACACTGTTCCTGTTCTGAAGTGTGTGTGGTGATCAGGTGTGTTTGGTGTGTTTTAACTGTGTGGTCCCTTCTCTCTCCTCAGGCACACTGTTCCTGTGGATGTTCTGGCCCAGTTTCAACTCGGCCATCACTGACCATGGAGACGGTCAGCACAGGGCAGTCATCAACACCTACCTGGGCTTGGCCTCTACTGTCCTCACCACAGTGGCCATCTCCAGCCTCTCCCAGAAGAATGGCAAGCTTGATATGGTAAGGAACCATTACTGTGTGTGTGTGTGTGTGTGTGTGTGTGTGTGTGTGTGTGTGTGTGTGTGTGTGTTTGCATGTACACATGTAACATTCTCTGTAACTTTGTATTTGTGACACTAACTGACAACCTCTCAGTCTACATAATCCTCCTCTGCTCTCATCTCATTGACTGACATGTTTTCGAGTCTCATGACTGGTGCTCTCTCTTGCATAACAGGTTCATATCCAGAATTCCACCCTAGCGGGGGGTGTTGCCTTGGGGACAGCGGCTGAGTTTATGGTGTCTCCCTACGGCGCTCTGATCGTGGGGTTCTTCTGCGGCATAATCTCTACCATGGGCTACCTCTTCATTTCTGTGAGTCTCACCCCTGGTCACCATCCACTCACAGCTTGAAGCTAGAATGGCTTGTTTTGTAGGCGTAGTAGGTTCTGTCCAAAGAAAGTTATTACAAAACACAAAACGATTATTTACCTCTTATGAATGATGTTGGGGGCACACTCAAAAAAGAATGTATAGCACTCTAAATGGCTGCCTAATCTTTATTGGGCAGATTCCTTTGCCATAAACGGTAGCACACTATTTGGGGCTGTGTACGGGTGTGTTGTTAAAACTTGACCTGTCTCCTTCCAGCCCTTCTTGGAGAAGACACTGAAGATCCAGGACACGTGTGGAATACACAACCTGCACGCCATGCCTGGGGTGATTGGCGGGATAGTTGGAGCCATCACTGCTGCAGCTGCCAGCGAGTCAGTCTACGGAAAGCAGGGGTGAGTCAAAAGACCTGAGGGCCTGAGGCTACACTGTCAAACCACACAAACCTGAACATGTACCCTTGTTACTAGACAATCAGAACACAGATTCACCCACACCCTCTCATAAACCAATCATATCACACAGTTACTGTATGTCACAGGACATATCTTAAACGATTAATGTCATTTTACACCAAACAATTTATGTCACAGTCACAGTTTAGACTGTAATCCAACAGTTAGTTGGCATTTATTTGGAAATATACATAATCATTAGAAGACTCAACATAAAGCTTAAATATGGAACACAATCTGACTTTATATATTGTTATTTTCCGACCAGGTTGATCAACACGTTTGACTTCACTGGAGACTTTAAGAACAGAACCGTGTTAACTCAGGGTGGATACCAGGCCGCTGGCATGTGTGTGTCCATCGTCTTCGGGATTGGAGGCGGAGCTATAGTCGGTGAGTTTGGCCGAGATAGCATAGCTCAGAGATAGAGAGGAGCCATGGGCATATAAAGGGTGACCTAGAGGTGACATGGGTGCTATAGGGGGTGACGTACCTGAAGGAGAGAGACTGAAGTTGACACTATCTCCTCTGTTCACAGGTTCCATCCTGAAGTTACCCATCTGGGGCGATCCTGCGGATGAGAACTGCTTCGATGATGAGATGTACTGGGAGGTAAGGGAACCAGCCACTCTTCACCGGATGTTCACAATACAACCACTAGGTGGTGCCATTGTCTTTGATTTAGTCTCACGTGACGAACTACAGACCACCTTAGAGATCTACACTACCCGACAAAAGTTTGGACACACCTACTCATTCAAGGGTTTTTCTTTATTTGTACTATTTTCTACATTGTAGAATAATAGTGAAGACATCAAAACTATGAAATAACACATATGGAATCATGTAGTAACCAAAAAGTGTTAAACAAATCAAAATATATTTGAGATTCTTCAAATAGCCACATTTTGCCTTGATGACAGCTTTGCACACTCTTGGCATTCTCTCAACCATCTTCATGAGGTAGTCACCTGGAATGCATTTCAATTAACAGGTGTGCCTTCTTAAAAGTGAATCTGTGGAATTTATTTCCTTCTTAATGTGTTTGAACCAATCAGTTGTTTTGTGACAAGGAAGGGGTGGTATTCAGAAGATAGCCCTATTTGGTAAAAGACCAAGTCCATGTTATGGCAAGAACAGCTCAAATAAGCAAAGAGAAATGACAGTCCATCATTACTTTAAGACATGAAGGTCAGTCAATACTGAAAATCTCAAGAACTTTTAAAGTTTCTTCAAGTGCAATCGCAAAATCCATCAAGCGCTATGATGAAACTGGCTCTAATGAAGACCGCCACAGGAATGGAAGACCCAGAGTTACATCTGCTGCAGAGGATAAGTTCATTAGCCTCAGAAATTGCAGCCCAAATAAATGCTTCACAGGGTTTAAGTAACAGACACATCTCAACATCAACTGTTCAGAGTTGACTGTGTGAATCAGGCCTTCATGGTCGAATTGCTGCAAAGAAACCACTACTAAAGGACACCAATAATAAGAAGAGACCTGCTTGGGCCAAGAAACATGAGCAATGGACATTAGACCGGTGTAAATGTGTCCTTTGGTCTGGAGTCCAAATTGGAGATTTTTGGTTCAAACCGCTGTGTCTTTGTGAGACGCGGTGTGGGTGGACGGATGATCTCCGCATGTGTATTTCCCACTGTAAAGCATGGAGGAGGAGGTGTTATGGTGTGGGGGTGTTTTGCTGGTGACACTGTCTGTGGTTTATTTAGAATTCAAGACATACTTAACCAGCATGGCTACCACAGCATTCTGCAGCGATTCGCCATCCCATCTGGTTTGGGCTTAGTGGGACTATCATTTGTTTTTCAACAGTACAATGACCCAACACATCTCCAGGCTGTGTAAGGGATATTTTACTAAGACGGAGAGTGATGGAGTGCTTCATCAGATGACCTGGCCTCCACAATCCCCCGACCTCAACCCAATTGAGATGGTTTGGGATGAGTAGGACGGCAGCGTGAAGGAAAAGCAGCCAACAAGTGCTCAGCGTATGTGGGAACTCCTTCAAGACTGTTGGAAAAGCATTCCAGGTGAAGCTGGTTGAGAGAATGCCAAGCGTGTGCAAAGCTGTCATCAAGGCAAAGGGTGGCTATTTGAAGAATCTTAAATATAAAATATATTTGATATGTTTAACACTTTTATGGTTACTACATGATTCCATATGTGTTATTTCATAGTTTTGATGTCTTCACTATTATTCTACAATGTAGAAAATAGTACAAATAAAGAAAAACCCTTGAATGAGTAGGTGTGTCCAAACTTTTGACTGGTACTGTACATCTGAATTGTTATGATTTAAAAGGTCAATAGTCAATAAAACTATTGCATTAAATTTATCACACTGAAGACATTTCACACAAGTATGACAATAAAACTTAAATCACCTATGATTTCTTCACAGCTCCCTGATGAAGATGAAGAGCATCAGGAGAGCATCCCTCCCATTCTGGAGTACAACAACCACATTATCCACAAGCAGCAAGACCTGTAAGTCCATTCAGCAGGCTCTGTTTGATCATATCACAAAAATAGTGTGTGATATGTTGAAGTTATAATCAAGGATTAGTTTTAAATACAGTACTTGTTTATAGATAATCCTTTCTCAAACCATTATGGTCTCTGTTGATTGTAATGACTAATCATTCCACAAGATGGAGTACTGTAGGGAAAAATGTGTGTTTCACATTCTAATTCTGTGATTTTCTTTGTCTCTTCACAGAGCTGAGTCCAACTTCTCTGTAGAAAACTGTGAAAGCTAAATACAGAAATGTTAGGACACCACTACCCAAACACGTGCTGCTGGACCACGGAACAACCACGGACCAACCACGGAAATCCAACAGACAACTGAACTCCCCCTAAATGAAGACACCTAAACAAGGCACCTTTAAGACACGCTTTATTAAATCTTATGTTAAGGTCATTAGATACATTTGATACTGTATGTGCCTCCGTCCCCCGCCACCCACACCATTAGATCACATAGACACTTCCTGGATGGTTATGTACTGTCATGAAGCACTGTGTGCTGAATTCTGGCAAAATGCTGATCTATTGAAAGGACCTCAAAGATCTGCACTTAATCCACATTATGGATGTCCAACTATAACCTGCTACACAAAATGGCCAATAAAGCTTTTCCTGAGCATTGGTATACTCTGTAATATATGTATTTACACAAAACAATCACACGTTGTGAAATCTTTGATCACAACCACTCTGAATTGAATGAGGATGAGGAAAGGATTTTTTATGAAATTACTTTGACCAATCCTCATTTTGTAGCCTTGTATGTTTTCTTTTGTCTGAGAAAAATGTGTTTTAATACAGCTGGTGCATATGTAAAGAGGACAGTCATTTACTTTTAGTTAATCATGAATATCTTGTTTATAGTGCTTTGTAAAAACCCAAAAGGGTTTTGCTCTATTTTCCCAATGCAGGAGTACACTTTGAGCCCCCAATGTGATCATTTTCTTTGTTTGGGATAAAGATTTACAGTATTTAACCAAGGAGTCAGTGATGAGTAATAGAAGTACATTTAAACTTTACTTGAAAGTTTTTGGTAACATAATGTATTTAAACATTACCTATGATGAAAATTACAGGCCTCTCTCATCTTTTTAAGTGGGAGAACTTGCACAATTGGTGGCTGACTAAATACTTTTTTTCCCCACTGTATGTATATGCAAACACATTTTCATCACTATCTCTAATGATTGAATGGATCCCCTGCCTTCTGAGATGCCCTCTATGTCTTCCACCTCTTAATTATGTTTTTACTGTACTGTTGTCTGAGTGACAGAAGTTATTTAGATGTTTTATGTAAATCTTATTCTATACTTAAAATCATGTTTATTTAAATGTTGCTACTCACATAACTTAATAAATCAAATGTGATGTGAGATATACCATGTTTGCCTCTTCTCCTTGAAGATAGCTCCACAGCCTTGCAAGATGGATGTTAGGATGTGTATATCTGATGTCATGCTCAGTGTGAATGAGAAGATACTGTACACAAGATGTACATACAGACCAGCATGATCAACATGTACCGTCACAGGTGGGACCTTTTGAATATCCACCACTATGGTGAGGTAATGAAGGGCTTAAATAAATGACCTGCTATCCTTTTAAAAGGCAACTGCAGTCAGGAATTTTGGAGAGGGCAAACACTTTTCACTGCACACAAAATTGCTTTTTCAAAGCAGGTTAGGAAAATTAACATAGCACGTTAGGAGACTGAGGTTAAGGTTAAGATAAAGGATTTGGGTTAGAGTTAGCAAAAATGATCTCCTAACCTGCTACGAAAATCTGTTTGTATCGAAGTGCCGTGAAAAGTGTGTCCCCCTTTTGGAGAGACTACTACTATGGGGCCTACACCATTTGACCATGTCTGTTTGAGGATGATGAATTGTTTGATGATTGTTTGAAAGTCATGGTAAATCTTCTATTTCAAATCAGTAATATTATTGAAATTGTTTTGAATATATGAATCATGTAAATGTTATTGACTGTAGGTATAACAAGATGCATTGGGACAGGGTACAACTAAGGAGAGTTTGAAAGGAGGTTTATTATGTAAGTTGCCTCTGAAATTGATCTAATGTCTGTATATTTGCAAGTTTAAATGTGACTAACTGGCATTTTCATGTATTTTCTAGATGCTTAATACAGCAGCTGTACTTTAACTTTTATAAAACTGTATTTTGTCTAAAGCCACTACCCCAATAGTTTAGCTATTTAATTGTATTGAGTACATTCTTGGTTAGAGTTCAGGTAGGCCTATCTCTGCCTATTATTTGAGTGCTCCAACTTGTTTAACAGGAATTACTCATTTTTGGCTAGTGCTTCAGTTAAAGGTGGGTTTGAAAAGTGTGTTGCGCTCAAGTCTTTTCCTCATAGACGTGCTGTGAGTCATTTGTGTGGTGTGAATCACTATTACTCTGAGCATACCTACCAGGAATCAGCTTTGGACCTTTATTGTGTGATGCCATTGCTCACCCTGTGTTAAAATCTGAGCTAGTAAAAAAAACTAAAAATGCTCAAGTGCCTTGAGCCACAACCAATCTGAGAGGTACAGTTGAAGTCGAAGTTTACATACACCTTAGCCAAATACATTTAAACTCAGTTTTTCACAATTCCTGACATTTAATCCTAGTAAAAATTCCCTGTCTTAGGTCAGTTAGGATCACCACTTTATTTTAAGAATGTGAAATGTCAGAATAATAGTAAAGATAATTATTCATTTAAGCTTTTATTTCTTTCATCACATTCCCAGTGGGTCAGACGTTTACATACACTCCATTAGTATTTGGTAGCATTGCCTTTAAATTGTTTAACTTGGGTCAAACATTTCGGGTAGCCTTCCACAAGCTTCCCACAATAAGTTGGGTGAATTTTGGCCCATTCCTCCTGACAGAGCTGGTGTAACTGAGTCCGGTTTGTAGGCCTCCTTGCTCGCACATGCTTTTTCAGTTCTGCCCACACATTTTCTATAGGGTTGAGGTCAGGGCTTTGTGATGGCCACATCAATACCTTGACTTTGTTGTCCTTAAGCCATTTTGCCACAACTTTGGAAGTATGCTTGGGGTCATTGTCCATTTGGAAGACCCATTTGTGACCAAGCTTTAACTTCCTGACTGATGTCTTGAGATGTTGCTTCAATATATCCACATAATTTTCCTTCCTCATGATTCCATCTATTTTGTGAAGTGCACCATTCTCTCCTGCAGCAAAGCACCCCCACAGCATGATGCTGCCACCCCCGTGCTAAACAGTTGGGATGGTGTTCTTCGGCTTGCAAGCTATCCCCTTTTTCCTCCAAACATAACGATGGTCATTATGGCCAAGCAGTTGTATTTTTGTTTCATCAGACCAGAGGACATTTCTCCAAAAAGTACGATCTTTGTCCCCATGTGCAGTTGCAAACCATAGTCTGGCTTTTTTGTGGCAGTTTTGGAGCAGTGGCTTCTTCCTTGCTGAGCGGCCTTTCAGTTTATGTCGAAATAGGACTCGTTGTACCTGTTTCCTCCAGCATCTTCACAAGGTCCTTTGCTGTTGTTCTTGGATTGATTTGCACTTTTCGCACCGAAGTACGTTCATCTCTAGGGGACAGAATGCGTCTCCTTCCTGAGCGGTATGACGGCTGCGTGGTCCCATGGTGTTTATACTTGCATACTATTGTTTGTACAGATGAACGTGGTACCTTCAGGCGTTTGGAAATTGCTCCCAAGGATGAACCAGACTTGTGAAGGTCTACAAACTTTTTTCTGAGGTCTTGGCTGATTTCTTTTGATTTTCCCATGATATTAAGTAAAGAGGCACTGAGTTTGAAGGTAGGCCTTGAAATACATCCACAGGTACACCTCCAATTGACTCAACTGATGTCAATTAGCCTATCAGAAGCTTGAATTTTCCTAGCTGTTTAAAGGCACAATCAACTTCTGACCCACTGGAATTGTGTTACAGTGAATTATAAGTGAAATAATCTGTCTCTAAACAATTGTTGGAAAAATTACTTATGTAATGCACAAAGTAGATGTCCTAACCAACTTGCCAAAACTATAGTTTGTTAACAAGAAATTTGTGGAGTGGTTGAAAAATGAGTTTTAATGACTCCAACCTAAGTGTATGTAAACTTCCGACTTCAACTGTATGTAGCAGGGTACTCTGTCCTGTCACACGAGGCACACGCCGATGTCATTGTCACCTACTCTGGCCACTTCCCCCGGTCAAAGGTGGGAGTTGGAGGGTTTAGAGAGGTTAATCCAGGGGCCTGAGGGGCTGTATTACATAACCAGATACGCTTGTTTAGCCTTATAGGCCAACATGTTAGAGGTTAAAGGTTAGATCAATCACTGTCACACTCGATGAAGTGAAGAGCACCCCTCTGACTAACTGTCAGAGGCCTGGTGTTAACCCTACCATCTGTTACTCTCAGCCACGTCCCTCCCCTCATCTCTCACCCTGTGTTTTCTGTGAACAGGTATTATTTTAATGTTTTGCTGTGTATTTTAATGTGTATATGGATGTGTAGTTCAATGTGTATATTGTATTTTGATGTGTATAGTTGTGCTAAACAGGGCACATCTGGAAAAGAGACCTTGGTCTCAGCATGACTCCCTGTCAAAATAAAGGTTAAATACGCACCTGATGTGGACTATGTCCTGTGTCTTCTGTCTGAGACTCTCTATGATATCTTCATTATAGGTCTGACAAACATGAGTATCACCATCATTGTACCAAGGAGCCATGAATAACTCTCACTTTCACACTCACATGCCCATAGGCATTTCTATTTCAAGATTATCTGCATCAGGTCAAAGAGAGGGGTTATTAGTATGACTATAAACACAGACAGAAAGCAGACCATGTCATTGCTCACTGAGCATAATGTGTGGGTGTGGTGGGTTAAGGAGAGAGGCTGAGCTGGCCTGATAGAGGTCTGTGGCCTGTCCATTTTGGTCACACCAGACTGGCCACCCTCAGGGCCAACCTTTCCAATCCCAGTATTCTCATGGTAATGAGGCCTAACAGAGATCCCGGTCGCTGGACAGACCAGTCAATAGGGTCATTTCCTGATCCATCACCATGGTGTTTAATGAACTCTAAACACTCAGTGTGGACACTAGCTTTGTGCCTGCCTGACAAACCAGCTGGTTTTATAGAGCTTTATTGAGTGAAGTGGTCACTATAAATTATGATTTTTATATTTAAGCTTAATTATGAGGTTACTTCTCTCAACTATCAGTTGGAACATAGTAGTTTACTGAATATTTAACAAGGGACCCTTTATTCACAATGGAAATTCTATTCCCACAGGGGGTTGGAAAAAAAAATAATGTATGCATTCACTAACTGTAAGTCGCTCTGGATAAGAGCGTCTGCTAAATGACTAAAACAGGAATGAGTGGCAGGATATACTGTATATATCTGCATTTGGAAAGAATTGGACAGCTTCCTCATAATGAATCTACTCTGGAGTAAGTTCAGTGAGCAGCATGTCCCTAGGTTTGGCCCCTGAGTCCTGAAGTGGCTTTATGAGGAATTCCTCACTTCTAATCCTGATGGGAGGAAAGTCAACCAGGGGAACCCTGACACTAAGGCAGTGTGCAGCAACTCCAGCCCAGGTTTAGGGGATTACATGGGATAAATTAGATGGACAGCAGGGGAGAGCAGGGAGGGTGGAGCAGCGATTTCCCTGATTTCACATAGCTTTCCCATGAGGAGGAGGGAGGAGGGATTGGAGCTTCAAACTGAGTGAGAGAGAGAGAGAGCTAGACAGAGGAGGTAAAGAATGAGAATGAGGGGGAGAAGTGAGAGGGAAATGGCTTCAAATCTCTTCTTCTGGCTAATCAAACAAGGCTGTGGGGGTTTGAGGGGCCGGCAGAGGAGGATGGAGGCGGGATGTAGAAGGCAGGAGGAGGAGACAGTGGGACTGTAACAGAGATGTCCCTGTTAATCCTGTGTTTGAAGAGTGCAGGCGGACAGGCAGGTGGGCAGACCCTCCTATAGTCCCCCCTGAAAGGACCCGGGGTGCTGGAGGAGAGTGGAGGGAGCTCTTCTCCTGGATCACATGACCCTGGGAGTGTGTGTGAAACCACTCTGCCCACCATTGTCCCCCCACGGGAAAGGCTGCAGAAAGCCTGTAATCAGATTAAAGGTTGCTGGGAAGAGGGGGGGACAGATTTTCGGGGAACGTGGAGGGGGGGGGTGGCCGCTCTCTAATCAATACCTGCCATTGAAGTGCAGGAGAGGGGCTAAATAACGCAGCAGGTGGGCGTGGGGTACTGGGCTGTGGGGACAAATTGGCCTGTTGTTAGAGGGGGGATAACGGCTGGGCCGGGAGGAGTGGCACAATCAGTAAGCTTGGAGTGTGGTAGAATGGGTGGGGTGGGAAAGGGGGACCGGGAGAACTCAAAAGGTGGCTGCCCTCTCCCCTCCCGCCCTGGCAATTATATCACTTTTGTGAGCTGATTGGAGCAGGCTGCAGGGTCCATCTGGGCTGATAGATCTCTATTCTCAGACACACACTGGTCTCACCAACCCACCACTCAATGAGCTATCAGGGGCTCCTTTGCTCTTAATAGGACTCATCATCATCAGGCTTCCTGAGAGGTCTGTCCCTGTCAGTCAGCCATCACACAACACCACAGCTCACTAATGACAGACAATAGGCTTCTCTCTGCTTCCCTCCAGGTCCCAGGTGGAGCATTAACGGAGAGAGAACTTCAACTAGTCGGACCATTTCATTTGAACACTGAGGCTGTGGATGGTCTTTTGTGCTTAGGTGCTTGAATGGATGTGATGTGGAAGGAATGAATGTGAAAGAGGTTTCTGGTTGTGAAGGACACTCTCTTGAAACATTCTGGAAAGTGAGAAGCATCAGGGGTGGAATATTACATAAAGGAAACTTCTCATCTCCATGGGGAAGGGGGATAAAAAAACAATGTAAGACAAAACGGACAACACAGACAGAAGACACTGGCAACAGCAAACAAACAGTGGATGTATGTGTGGTGTGTGTGAAGTAAAGCAACATGCGTCCTTACATAAGGAAACACAAACTAGTGACATCAGGTGACAATTAGAAACAACTACTAACAGATCCTGGAGCTTTAGGTTGGCTTGGAGGGAATTCCAAGACCAGGGGACGGAGTAATGAAAGTAATTTTCCATGCTCGGTTCTAATTTTCGGGACTGTTAGCATAAAACAACATTGAGATTTGAGCTAGAATTTGAGCTTGAGTTTTCATTTCGAGCTAGAAGAGAGGATAGTTAAAATGGCAGTTTTCCTAAAATGGCCTTCTAAATAAGAATGAACCAGTGTTTGAGCCTGAGTGTTGCTGGTGATGTCCACCCCACAGCACAGTAGAGATCACATGGGTGAGTTAACCAACCAACCAACCAACCACAGGTTATGGAAAATTTGCTCTTTGAGGATGTTGTCCCACAGGTTTCTTTAAGGACAAAGCCCCCACTTCAATCTCAAATAAAAAAATAAAAAAATAAACTATAGTATATAATACAGTATACTACAGTCTGCAAAAACACTACAGTAAATCCTTCAGTCCGCAAAACACTACAGTAATTACTATAGTATATTACAGGTTTTTTTACTACAGAATTTATACTATAGTAAACTGTAAATAGTACAGTATACTACAGTCATGTCCGCAACACTACAGCAAATATTACAATAAAGTCTGCAAAAACATACTATAGTATTTATACCATAGTATACTATAGTATTTGTTCATGTGGGGCTGCATGATACACAGAGTCAAGAGCCTTCAGTGTAGAGCTTGAGGCTTACACATAAATAGTATCACCTTAGTCCAACACAGAATAAAAGTACAACAAATCAACTATTTTCTGGCGACAAAGGAAACAACAAGTCTCAAATCGTACAGATTCTGTTGAATGTAAAACTTTTTTTTTGCCATCTGACATTAGTCCATTTGTTGGGGTCAACGGGGATGGTCTTGGGAGGGGATGACTCTGTAGAGGAGTCACTGATGAGGGAGAACCAGAGAAACATCAATTCATAGATGAACTGGGCTTTGATCAGGACACAAAAGCAGAAGGATCAGTGATGGTGTGAAAGGGGTGGCGAGCAGAGCTGGATTAAAAGGATCCAATTAGTTGCTCCACCTGCATCAGGCCACCAATTAGAGTGGGAGTAGGCTGGTGGGGAAACGTCTCATAGTGCCGTCTGATCGAGAGGTGATCATTAGCCTTTTATAAATCAATACCTTGATTTGATTGGCAGGTAGAATCAGAGAGTGAATGGGAGATGGAAAGGGTTAAAATGCCTGTGAGTAAAGGCTCTGTGTAGCTGCTACAATGCTCATGATGGTGCTCATCATGAACCCAACAGTATGTTGAAATGCATATAATATGTTGGAATTATTGCTGACAGAATCTCTGGTATCTGAAATCCTTCCCTTGGCGATGCTGCCGTATAATTAACTACAAGTCAGGACTGTAAGTCTAGACCAGGGGTAGGCAACACTGGTCCTGTTTTTGATTTAACCAAACTGGAAGACCAGGTGTGTTGAATTTAGTCAATCACTGAACTGATCAATTAGCTCTGTTGGTCAGGTGTGGAGCCTAGTTGGGACAAAATTCTGCAGTACCTGTGGCACTCCAGGAACAGGGTTGCCTCCCTCTGGTCTAGACAGTGTAAACAAAGCTTTGTAGCTCTGTTCACTTGTCAGTTGACATGTTGCCACATTGGGAGGATGACACACCCCACTAGGCTGTATTTTCTTACTGTCACTCAATTGTTTTATTGCACACCAATGCCCTCGGAGCATTAGCTAGAAATGTGACCATTCAGGTGACTTAAAGGTTCATTGTGTTTATGAAAATGCAAGTAGAACATTACAGACATTCCTTTGTTTATTTTGTTTTCTTAGTTGATAATAATTGCCTGGAATTGGAGGTGGGGGAAATAGCTGGAGGACATAAAGTAAAACGGTAAAACAGACAGACGATTTTATTTTAAATATTGTTATACAGTATACTGATACTTTATCAATGGCAGACCAATGACTGTAAAATAAAGCTATTATATTTCTGGTCCTGAGAATAAGTTAAGATGTGATAGTGATTGCAAGATGGTATTCTAAAACAGAGCTGAAAATAAAGCTTCTGTAAAGCAGTTGTTGGAGCAGTCTGGGTGCTCATCCCCACCCCCAGAGGGGTGCCTCTGAATGGGGCCCATGTCCTTTCTTGCATCAGGGTGCTGCTGGAGGAATAGAGTTACAGATAATGACAGGGTTTAGGCACTAAATACAGGCCTACTGGGTTGGAATAAACTGATTGACAGCCTCCGTTAAAGGCCCAGTGCAGCCCAAAACGTGATTTTCCTGTGTTTTATATACAGTTGAAGTCGGAAGTTTACATACACTTAGGTTGGAATCATTAAAACTTGTTTTTCAACCACTCCACAAATTTCTTGTTACCAAACTATAGTTTTGGCAAGTCGGTTAGGACATCTACTTTGTGCATGACACAAGTCATTTTTCTAACAATTGTTTACAGACAGATTATCTCACTTATAATTCACTGTATCACAATTCCAGTGGGTCAGAAGTTTACATACACTAAGTTGACTGTGCCTTTAAACAGCTTGGAAAATTCAGGAAAATGATGTCATGGCTTTAGAAGCTTCTGATAGGCTAATTGACATAATTTGAGTCAATTGAAGGTGTACCTGTGGATGTATTTCAAGGCCTACCTTCAAACTCAGTGCCTCTTTGCTTGACATCATGGGAAAATCAAAAGAAATCAGCCAAGACAGAAAATAATTGTAGACCTCCACAAGTCTGGTTCATCCTTGGGAGCAATTTCCAAAAGGGGGTTGCTTGCAAGCCGAAGAACACCATCCAATCGTAAAGCATGGGGGTGGCAGCATCATGCTGTGAGGGTGCTTTGCTGCAGGAGGGACTGGTGCACTTCACAAAATAGATGGCATCATGAGAAGGAATATTATGTGGTTATATTGAAGCAACATCTCAAGACATCAGTCAGGAAGTTAAAGCTTGGTCGCAAATGGGTCTTCCAAATGGACAATGACCCCAAGCATACTTCCAAAGTTGTGGCAAAATGGCTTAAGGACAACAAAGGCAAGGTATTGGAGTGACCATCACAAAGCCCTGACCTCAATCCTATAGAAAATGTGTGGGCAGAACTGAAAAAGCATGTGCGAGCAAGGAGGCCTACAAACCTGATTCAGTTACACCAGCTCTGTCAGGAGGAATGGGCCAAAATTCACCCAACTTATTGTGGGAAGCTTGTGGAAGGCTACCTGAAAGTGTATGTAAACTTCTGACCCACTGGGAATGCGATGAAAGAAATAAAAGCTGAAATAAATCATTCTCTCTACTATTATTCTAACATTTCACATTCTTAAAATAAAGTGGTGATCCTAACTGACCTAAGACAGGGATTTTTTACAAGGATTAAATGTCAGGAATTGTGAAAAACTGAGTTTAAATGTATTTGGCTAAGGTGTATGCAAACTTCTGACTTCAATTGTATATTTACACACTATGAGGTTGGAATGATACTGTGAAATTGTGAAAATTATGATAATGCCATGTTGCCACAGTGGTCCTCTGTAGCTCAATTGGTAGAGCATGGCGCTTGTAACGCCAGGGTAGTGGGTTCGTTTCCCGGGACCACCCATACGTAAAAATGTATGCGCACATGACTGTAAGTCGCTTTGGATAAAAGCGTCTGCTAAATGGCATATTATTAGTGTAAGAGCTGTTTGAAAAGACTGCCTGAAATTTCAGCCTGGTTTGGTGGGTTGGAGTTTTGGCCTGCCGGGCGACATCACCAGGCGGTACAAGTTAAAAGACCAATAACAAAGAGAGTTTCAAACCTCTCTGCCAATAACAGTTAGTTTTCAGGTTAAATATCCCTCCCATTAGGCTTGTCCAATTAGGCCCCTCACTCAGATCTCTCCCAGACAGTCCTAGCAAAATTCTTGCTTGAGAAATTGCTCTTTGCCAAGAAGCTATTTTTGTTTCTTTTTGACCGTTTTAATTGAAAACAATCACGGTAAGGTACTTCATTGCTACCCAGAAATGATTTGATATTGAGATTAAAACGGCTACATTGGACCTTTAATCAATCCATCTGTTAACAGACACTAGCACTTAAATGATCCTCCTTCACTGGCCGGGAAAAATGATGGCTACCTGGCAGACGGAAGCAAAAGAGAAAGAGAGAGAAAGATAGAGGGAAATACAACAGGCCCCTAAATTTAACCCACCATCAGACAAAAGGAAGCACAGAGGAAGTACTTAGGACAACTACACCTCTCCACAGCCCTTCTGTTCCACCATCTACACCTCTCCACGGCCCTTCTGTTCCACCATCTGGGGGTGTTGTTAGGATGTTTTTTAAGCCAACACTTTGAGAACGGAATGACTTTTTGGTTTATTTGCCTAAACGCCAGTCACATCGGCGAGCTCTCAAATGAATCTCTCTCCGATAGCACACATCTGTCCCTTTAGCTTTCGAGCAAGTTGCTCTCGAGTAACTTTTCCCATATTCCTATTCCTTCCTCATTCTACGTTCCCGCTCTTTTCCTTCATATGCAAAGGAGAGCCTGTGCTCCAACCCCACAGGCCGTCATCATCATTCTGTACCAGTGGCCTGCTGCTCACTGCAGTTGTTTTAGAGCCTCTGTCAGACCTCCACCGCAAAGAACAACCATTAGTCATGATCTTATCCTCCAAGTATCTGCACCTTTCTTTTCTTCCTCTCCAAGTTTCTGCCTCTCTCCTTTCTCTGTGTGACAAGTGACGGAGAGGGGAAGGGGGAGGGGTCTCCTCTCCAACCATCAGATGAACTTCACACTGGATAAATAAAGAGGCCTTTTCAGTCGGTCACAGAGAAGGCCCTCTCTCTACTGCAGGGCCCTGTTGCCAAGGTGCAAGGCCTTTTCATTGCTCAGCTCCTGTTGCTACGGATGGCGCCTCTCTCTCACTGGAGGCTGGTTGCTAGGCAAGGCAGAGAGCTAGAGAGTGCACGCGGCCCGGTCTGGCGGTATTGTTCTGCCTGGCGAGACATCTCTTTCCAACGGTAGCCGTGATTGACGCGTCCCTGCCTGCCTTATGTTGGCATGGTCCCCCCTGAGGGATCCTGAGCCTGCTGGGTGGCACACGCACACACACACACACACACACACACACACACAGACTGTCTCGTGAATGAGTCGGGCTGATTGAAGGCAGGTCTGACTCCTCTCGGCAGTGAAAGCACTCCACACATTCCTCCACACCTAGGGGAGGGACACAGTAATTGTCGCTGGCCCTGATGGTCATCCATTCAGGCTCTGGACTCAGCCACTACCAAGTTATGTTTCGTAACTGCAGTTGAATTTGAGTCATCTTTTTGTGTGTTTGGTTTTTCTATGAAGGACTAGCTCAAAAAGGATGTGTTATATGTCTAAACTGAGGTAAATGGATGGAGTCTTCAGTGCTATTTCCAATCCTATTTCCAAAACTATTATCTTGATTCTCAGAACACCCATTGTCCAATACAGCGCTGGTATGCCCTCATGCAAACATTCCCAAGCATGTAAATCAGGGAGCTGAGAGGGACATGTCCATGTGTGGTCAGACTGTCCCATGGTGGCTGGTGGGGAGATGAAAGAGAGGCCGAGGGGCCACCCATTGTGTCCCTGTAGGGTTTGGCAGCCCAGAAGTGGCCCCAAGTGGCCCCATTTGCCATACATGCATATTTATGCCCACATGCAGATGTATGCAGATTGAGGGCTGTGGGAGGCTGTAGATGTGTCTGTGTCTGATTTTGCAGTGAGAGAGACTGACCTGTCACAGGGATTCAACTGTGGATGGGGGGCTGAATACCCCTCTCTCTAGCCCTGTCTGGGTGAGACCACCCCAGGCATTTCCCCAGCCTAAGCCCCAGCCCCAACCACAGCCCCAGCTACAGAGCACAGCACAGCAGCCACACAGACAGACAGCGTTGGGAGTCAGACAGGGGAGGCTAGGCAACATTGTTCCCCTCACCCAGCCCCCAGAGGCCTTGCCTGGTCTGGGTCTGGGTCTGGATCCCCTTCCATGGAGCTCTCTACAGTATAGGCCAACTACTATACCCACTGTGAGGGATGGGGCAGGCTGAGAGACTACAGCTACAATAGGAATCTAGACGCTGGGGTCAGATGTCACCATAGGCTGCAGGTGCTGCTGTTGTGTGGCCTCCATTGCTGATGCATCTTTTATTATGATAGAATGCATGCATGGGAATAAACTCCACCCTCTCCTTAATTGTATTTGTATTCTGATTTGAAAAGGGTTAAAGTACAGTAAGTGTAGGGTGAGAGAAGAGACACCAAAGAGTGAGGAAAATGGAAGGTAAATATGAAAATGCAGTATGAAAATGTATGAAAATGTATGCACTCACTAACTGTAAGTCGCTCTGGATAAGAGCGTCTGCTAAATGACTAAAATGTTAATGTAAATACAGCTCCTGTTTGGCTGTTGGTTGTGGTGTTAAACTTGGTGAAATGTACACATCAACACCTCCAAGTTATGTCACATGAGCTTTTTTCCTCTTGTTTTGTGAAACCCTGAGTTGTTGTTTTATTGCACAATTCTGATTGGTTTAGGACCTTCTGTGTGTATTGTCCTTCACTAAGCCCTTGAGCTTAGGTGAATGACAGAGCTTCTTCGAAGGTGTTACCATGCTCACTGTCACACTGTTGATGGAAATGCTATAAACAAACTGAAATAATTCTGGTATTTTACATTCCTGTTGTACTTACATGTTTTCAAAGTAGAAAATAGCAGGAACAAACTTCAGGAGATAGTAAATATCGCCCATTGGGAGTCAGGTCCAGCACATGACTTCTATAACATGAAGCCAATGGTGTGCACACTTTACCCTTTCTAATTTGATGCATTTTGATGCATCACTCTGTCCTGTGTAGCTGTGGTGAGCGGAGGCTGCTGCTGATGCACAGACAGGCAGACAGGGGCCAGCCGACTCATACAGCACAGGACAAGTACAGTGGAGGAAGAGAGAGAGTCGGAGAGAGGGAAGGAAGAACAGACTCACAGAGAGGGAGGGAGGGAACGAGAGCGCATGGGACAGGGAGGGAGGGAGGGAGGGGGGTATTCTCTGGGGAAGGCTGTGTGTTTGGGTGAAAGGGGACAGCGTGTGTATTGTTGGAGCCCCTGACTCGCCACCCTGGAGAGCCCCCTGTTCCCACGGTCGGCAAACAAACACATCCCCCCCCCCCACCCCCCTCCCCATCTTCCCCCTGTCCAACCCTCGCACTCCGAGGTGATGTCATTAATTACCATTAAAATGAGTGTGACAGCAAGCGAGTGTGCATGCGTCTGCCAGTGTGTGTGTGTATGTTTTTGTGTGCGTGTGCGTGCATATGCGTGTGTGTGTGGGAGATGGTGGGAATTAAAAAGAAAGAGACCATTGTCTGCTCTGAAATAAAGAAATATCCACTGAACCATTGTAAACGAGGCAGAAAAATGGACCAAAATACAGGGTTATGTGAGTGAGAGCTGGCCTGTCACATCATGTCAGAGACTCACAAAACCTGATCTCCACACACTGCCCTGCCTGGCCACTGAGAGACACTGTGCCCCTGTGACTGAGAGACAATGTGCCCCTGTGACTGAGAGAGACTGTGCCCCCGTGACTGAGAGACACTGTACCCATGTGACTGAGAGAGACTGTGCCCCTGTGACTGAGAGACACTGTGCCCCTGTGACTGAGAGACACTGTGCCCCTGTGACTGAGAGACGCCGTGCCCCTGTGACTGAGAGACACCGTGCCCCTGTGACTGAGAGACACTGTGCCCCTGTGACTGAGAGACACTGTGCCCCTGGGACTGAGAGACAATGTGCCCCTGTGACTGTGGGAGACTGTGCCCCTGTGACTGTGGGAGACTGTGCCCCTGTGACTGTGGGAGACTGTGTGTGAGATGTGTGTGTACTCCTGATGTAACTCAGAGTTTTCACTTCAATGTCTCGAAAGAGAGGGAGTGATTTTATTTTTTTATGAACGGCCGTGTGTTTGTGTGTGTGTGTGTGTGTGTGTGTTTTGCGCTGTGTTGTTTAGCCGTGGAGGCCACACTAAACAGGCTGCCCTCTCTCGTTGTGCCATGAGCAGGGGACCCGGACAATTCTTGATCAAATTTGCAGCCACATGAATGCATGGGAGTCCACCTCATCAAAGTCCACACAGATAATTGCTACCATTTGATCTCCACTCTCTCCAAGGACATTCAGTGTTAATTAGGAGCTCTGATTGGGGGAGAATGAGGCGAGAAATGAGGGGAATGTTTGTGCTTTGTTGTCCAGCACAAAGCTCTCTTCTCTGGGTTTACCCTGCTCTGCTGGGCCGAAGTGGACGGAGGTCCTAGACTCTGAGTGGCTCCTTGTTTCCAGGACCAGGCCCGTCTCTATCTCTGGGAGAATGCTGCTCATCTGCCCCTCATCCTCCAAGCTCATCAAGGCATCCCAATGAGCTGAAACAATAAGCTGCATTGAGGGGAAGAGATGTACAAATGAAGGCCCTTTCCTCTAACCGCTAGTGTTGGAGCCACAGGAAACATCTTCACAGACCCCTCGTTGTTAAACTCATCATGGCAGCCAGGCATGCTACCTTTGGATCCTTTGGATGGGAAGCTGGATATTTTAATTGGGTTTTATGTGTTTTTGTGTGTGCGTGCGGGTGATTGTGGTGTGTGTGTCTGTCTGTGTGTGTGTGTGTGTGTGTGTGTGTGTGTGTGTGTGTGTGTGTGTGTGTGTGTGTGTGTGTGTGTGCATGCGGGTGATTGTGGTGTGTGTGTCTGTGTATGTGTGCGTGTGCATGTGTGTGTGTGCGTATGTGTGTGTGTGTGTGCGTGCGCCAAAGAGAAGGAGCATAAATTAGCATGTGTATGTGCATGCCTACTTGCATTAAAGTATGTGTAATAATTAACGCAACAAAAATATCTAACATTAATATCACTTCAATCTATTTAATAACACTAAATATTCAAGTACAAGATACAGTACAGTACATACATAATGTATTGGCATGGGACTGAGTCAACGGAAAATCATGGAGATCAGAATGTCCCTGTGTTGAGTTGAATTCTCTTTCCTACACCAGGGCCCGTATCCACAAAGCATCTCAGAGTAAAAGTGCTGATCTAGCATCAGTTTTGCTTTTTAGATCAAAATGAATAATATTATATGGACAGATCCTAGATCAGGACTTATACTCTGAGACGCTTTGTGGATACTGGCCCAGATCTTACTTCTCACAGTGTGAAAATAAATCTCAAAGCACTGTTCACTTAACGTTAAACCTCTTGAGATTACAGTTGTAATGGATAACATGTCTTCTTGACAGCTTATTATCCTTGAAACATTTAATTGATATATATATATATATATATATATATATATGTTGTACTTTATCCAGTATCTATAAACAAGTATCATATCTGAATCATGATTACTTACTGTACATACTTTATTTGTTTTGTAGGCAAAGCACCTTTTCTCTAGCACACTCTAGTGATATCACTGTGAGAGATTTGAGTTGGTTAAAACAAATGAGGAATAGAATTTGATGGGAAAATATCTGTAGTATTTACTCAACCTTCATTTAGCACGGTACTGTATAGGTCACTGAGAGTAAAATAACCATTTACAATAATGACCTGGTTGTGTTGTACAGTTCAAAGGGAAAAGTAGCATGTTGCTACCATGATGATGATGATATGCCATTTAGCAGACGCTTTTATCCAAAGCGACTTACAGTCATGTGTGCATACATTTTTTGTGTATGGGTGGTCCCGGGGATCAAACCCACTACCTTGGCGTTACAAGCGCCGTGCTCTACCAGCTGAGCTACAGAGGACCGCAGGGCAAGGCTGAGACAGAGGCCTGTGTTACCAGCAGATGGTGCCAACGTGGCATAGACTGGCACAGTGAAGCCCGGCAGCAATAGGGGCATCTGATTTTCACCCACTGGGTTTACCATGCAGCCTCTGTTTTCTGTGTGAAACACAATACCTTATATAGTCATCTATATTACACTTACATTGACTTTCTGCAGGCATGGGTGTTTATGTGGGGGGTAGGCCTGGAAAAATCAGGTTTGTAATGTGCTCTAGTGTTTAATGGCCCATATCGTTAACAGTGTGCATGCACATATAGATTGTACATACATAATTGAATTCATGTTCATTTGGAAATTGTCACAATATTTCTAAGTTGTTTTGAGCGGCAGACATGAAATGTATTTGAAATGGCACTTTGCATGAGTTGATGCTGAGGCATTACAAGCTGCAATAATTAATATGTTTGTACATTGTTGCAATCATTTGAAAAGGTCAAGAGTTTACAGAAAATCCATACCCCATTGGAGCTCTGCAGGATCAACAGAGATTTAAACATAATAATTCCATTACAATAGAGTGAAAGAGGTGGCATAAATAGGTAACATACAGAATATGGCAATGTGTTGTTTGAGTTGTGGTTGACATATAGAATCATGTATGTTTGACTGAGATCACTTCACTTGGACACAACCCACACATAGGCTTAACTGGCCAGTCACCAAGATGGCAGTGAGTGGGCAACATTATTGAGTCCTTCCACCTCCCAGGAACTGTATCAATCACTCAGAGAGACCCAAACGGAAGAGCTTAGCACATTTCTCCCTCTTTCTTTTCCGCTTTTCACAATAAACAAAAGGGGGATAGAACCAGAACCAGTGCACAGATCCAGGTCTCTAGGAGGGCCGGCGGTGATGGTGGTGGTGGTGGTGGTGTTGGTGTTGGCTACTTTCCCCATGGTCTGTTCTGTCTCCATTAACATTCTGAGGCTGTGCACTCAGAGCACCAGGCTCTGAAAGAGATCGCTTAGACTCTCTCTCTCTCTAACTAGGAGACAGCTAGGACAATAACTCTACTGTGTGACTTCCTACTCTCTATATATAACTCCCACGCTACAAAATATACACACTACACCACCGCCATGAATGGACCCCACTGTTAACTAACCCTACAGTGAGTGGCCATGATTAAATATAGGCCTCTGTGTTCTTTTTGATAATTTCTTGGGCTTAATGAATGTGTTTAATGCACTGGTGTATGTCCATTCTAGAGCAGAGTCTCACTTTCAGATGACATAATATGCATAAGTTAGATCATCTAAATACATGGGCTCCTTGCTTTCATATAGAAATCAAAATGCAGGACAACACCTCACCTGAGGTTCAAACGGAATTCCCATCCGCTTCTGGGCCTATTTACTGATGAGCATTGATTACAGGATGCCGCACTCTTAGTAGCCCATTTTCCCTTGTGGGATGTAGTACAGTAATTCACTTAGTTTGGACAGTCATTATGATAAAATAGCCTAAAATATAGTTCCTGTTGTTTTAGATAATGGTATAGAAGAAAAGTTACATTTATTTCGATTTATTTCAGTGTCTTGAAAAAGACCCTTTGAGAAGAAAATATTAAATAAATAAAATACATAAAATGTTGCATTTATAAGGACCATACGTTTTCTAGAAATTGATACATGTCACTTAATATATCGAAATAATAGTAGAGATTTAGTTGAATTAGATATATCTACTACAAACACATTATGAAAATAATCTCAATAGGCTATTTGATTAAAACATCTGAAAGGATGGTTACAAAAAAACATCACAAGGAGAAATCAAATAGAATTTACCATAAGTACAATATAGCCTTTAAAACGTATAGGCTACTATCAAAACCAAGGCAATCAGCACACATTTATAAACGCTTACAAACACCATATAAATTGTAATATAGCCTATTAGGCTACAGTGGCATGCAAATATGCCTACAAAAATGTCCATTCAAAGAACATTTCGAAGAATTGAGAAACAAATGTTACAGTAATTATGATATTATGATAGTGTGGTTTATAATCCCCGTCTCTCCTACGAGGCTCGCCTAGATGACAATTAAACAATTAAAAATCGATAATTATACAACTCTGAAGAGGAAAGTTGAATATAATTTCCACTCCTCTAAAAGATCATTAAAAAAATGAATTATCCCTATAAATATCAAATCAAAAATGGATTATTGACATATGGCCTATCAAATATTATAAATGATGTTCAGGTCAGATCAAAACTGTAACTGAGATATAACAGAGAAATGCATAATTATTTAACTATAAAAACATATTTCCCTCTATGATGCTATGTCAGTTCCATTTGTTTCAAAGGGGCTGACATGAACAGTTGAAGTCACTTTTATCCGCAGCATAATTTGCAGGAAATGCTTGATCAAAATGTTTTATTGCCAGTTCGTTTTCCGAGGGCTTTGTACAAGATGACTTAAAACTATATGGTTGAAAAGCTATAAGCATCGTAGTAGCATATCAAATGCATCACATAGTTAAAGTCATGTCTTCATTTTGTCATGGACCAGATCAGGTAGACTACAGACTACTGTAGCTGGCAACCACACTCCTGAAGTATGGCCAGCATTCTATTGGAAACGTGTTCTTTAATTACAGTAACTTTATTTTAGTGTTGTAAGAAGTTCTGCAACTACAACTGCTACAATACCACATGCATAAAATGATAAATAAGATAAAGTTTATACTATGAGATTTCTGATTGCAAAACTACAAACGCTGAAACTATGAGGCTCTGAAACGTATCGAAATGTGTCAATGCTGAAACAATAAGCAGCCCTCTCTGGACTGGAGCCTAATTAAAACGAGCCAAGAATAGAGACCCCATTTAGACGCCATCTATTCAGGCATTTGAATCGTGATTTTCCATAATAGCTCAAACTTTAAAGCTCTTTATCAGATATCTTTGGTCTTTATAGTATTGTATTGGAAGCAGTTGAGTTTTATCATATTGACACAGTTGAGTTAATTTCATTTGGAGATTAGAGTATTTCTCTGTCGGCCACGGGCTCTGTGAGTTAGCCCACTCAACGTGCCCTGCTTACCCTACATATTTGCTCTGTTCTCTAAACACTATTCAATAGGCCTACAATATATGGCCTCTCTATAAGCAGATATATTTTCACCTGATCTGTAGGTTATTTATTATCGAGCATACCAAGGTTTTCTAATAACTGCATAAAGCTATAGACCTAATACAGTGTGCATTAAAGTGCCGGTTATTTATTGCCCAGCAAAAAAGTTCGAAATACATGGCGCTTGCAACGCCAGGGTTGTGGGTTCGTTTCCCACGGGGGGCCAGTATGAAAATGTATGCACTCACTAACTGTAAGTCGCTCTGGATAAGAGCGTCTGCTAAGTGACTAAAATGTAAATGTAATATATTATCGAATGTAGCCTTCAGTAGGCCTACTGGAGCACTTGGGGATGAGTTAAGTGAATGGAGCGTTATTCAGCCTGTCCTTTGACTCCAAAAATCAATGTAGCTACATTGGTGAGGAGCACTTATTTTACAGCAGGATAACACCTATTGTTAACAGGGCTATGACCACGAAGCATTCAAACATAATTCAAACATCATGAAATTAGAGAGCACTAGTACTGCTCTTCTACATTAGGTCTCCACTGTACATTAGTGCCACTCCACGCTCGTTTGCCAGAGTTGGTCTACTTGGCACCATGCATGAGGCCGATCACATGTTACTACGACCATAACGAAGGGCACATTCAGAAAACACTTACAAGCTATTTATCATCAATGGAGTGATCGAGTTCGTCTTTGTTTTTCGCGTGCAATATATGGGTCGCTCTCTTTAGTTTTTAACCTTTTTAGTTTTTGTTGAAAAAATGTAATGAATTATTCATGTCTTGAGTCTAATCAGGCCACCATCGTGGTTTAAAGAGTGAAATATTTTTCTGGTTTCCTTGTAAGTAGGTCTATAGTTGAAGAGATGTTGGTTGTTAGAAAACAGTGGTAATTACTTAACCACGACATGCTCATACATGCGTGTAGTCACATTGTTCAACACCTTGTACGCTGGACAGCGCCCAACTAGATGTGCTCTGCATATCTCTCTCTCTGTTCAAAATTATATTGAATGTTATTTCATATAGCTTATCACACATATATCACGCAAGTACATTATGTAGTAAATTATCTAGTTAGACAAGTGAGATTTAATTGCTGATAAAAATACAGTTGTATTTTTCTCAGCATCTTGAAAACAGAAGCAGTGGCCTAATACTAGTAATAAGGATGGTCTACTAAAAGGACGAGCATGCGTCATAAAACAACAGAATAAAATAATTTTTGGGGGTATTATAGACTAATATTTGCGAATAGGCTGCTATTTTATAAATGACTTTATGCTGTTATACTGATCAAAACGCTTGTTGGGAGCATAATGACCATGTGTCTATCCCTCTTGACAAAGAGAAGGCTTTTAGACCTGGACACTTGCCAAACGTCACACCTTCTCGCCTGCCCAGGGTGCATTAACAGTATCGCTGGCAGTGGTGAAGGAGTAATTATGTTTAACACTATGTAGTTAAAGCTGTAGCAGCGGCAGTGAGGACATTTATAAAATGAAATTACATAAAATAACATGTATTTTAATAAAGCTATATGAAGATGAATTGATGTTGGGCACATAGCTTTACGCAGACACAATGTCATATCCGGATTAAATAATGTTTAATATCTAATGTAGGCCTAATTCATCTCAGCGACACATACTCTGTCATAACTACTACTGCATGTGGCCAAAGTTGAACTCTATTTCCAATTAAGTATGAACACATTTCCAACTCTATTCAGGCTTATTTAGTTTACTGTTTTAAGGCATTCTGATATGGGGCACATTTTTGCTACGCTTCACATGAGCACTTCATGTTCATGACTGATATGTGACTGGCTGACACTATTGGCTATAATACGCACGGGAACCCTATCAATAATAATTTAATTTTTTGAGATATTTCTCGAGAACATGATTGAATAGAAAATGAAAAGGTTATCTTTTAAAAAGTAATTTATAGGCTAAACGTGCATCATTTGCTAGTTTGCCAAAGGTCATTCCCAAATTTTAAATAGGGCCAGTCCTTCAGCAACTTCAAACAGGGCGCTCTCCTTTCAGCGCTAGCTATACAGAGCTATATGCATGAAGTCATTGGCGAGATGCGTGCCTTCCTTCATGTTCTCGGTCCTCTACCACAAACCCCTGTGTTCAATTGGACTACAAACTGCTGCACACTGTAGAAATGCATCCTCTCTCCTGAGGAGGTCGCTTTTGCTCCTCTCCACTGAAATGCGCATGTGTGTTTAGGACGCTTGCGTCGTTTCTTCTGTCATAAAGATGTTGTTTGTGCTTTTATGTTGAGACAGAGATATTGTTCCTACGGAATGGGATTGCAATACTGTTTTCAAAGAGTGAATACAAATATGGATCAAATTGTTAAAAATGTGAGATAAGAATGTCTCTCACTCAATCACACACACACACACACACACACACACACACACACACACACACACACACACACACACACACACACACACACACACACACACACACACACACACACACACACACACACACACACACACACACACACACACACACACACACACACACACACACACAGACACACACACACACACACACACACACAGAGAGCAGAGGAGGGAGGGAGAGACAGACACGTGCATCACTAAATCACTCCCCAGTTGTTCATTGTGCTTTGAGATTTTCAGGCATTTTGTCATCTTTTCATTCCCATTAACATGAACACTGATATAAAATTATCCTATGTGTAAAAGTCTAGATATACAATATCCCAGTTATGCAATTACGTTTGAACAGTTTGGGACTGTTCAGCAGGTTTAGTAACCAATGAGGAGGATCATCATTGAGAAAGATCTAAGACATTTAAATGTCTCTTCACCTACTGTCTATTAGGCCTATCTCCAGTGTTAAATGACCCTGCCCTTCTTCCTCTTCCTCCCACATCGTATTATCATACATCCTCAATGCACAACTCAATGAGGTGTGTGTGTATGCATGTGCATGCATGTGTGTGTGTACTTTCGGAGAGAGATAGGCATGAGTGTGTGTGTGCCAGTGGTTACAGTGTAACATATGTAAATAGTGTAGAATTATATCCAAGACAGGGTCATTCTCTGGCATGGTTCTTCAGAGGGTGAGCCAAGTACAGCATCTTGCCTCAGTGAGGTTTCCTCTTTTTGTTGCCTTGATCTGAAAAGACTGAATAGTTGAGAAAACCGTTCTAATTATATGGAAGCACAGCTTATTTAGGTGATGAAAAGGGACTTGTAGTGTCATAGCAGCCCCTTAAATTTGCCAAATAAGGAGCAGTAATGATGAGGTGAGAAGGAGTGAATGCCTAAAACAAACTATAGAGGAGCACCACTAAAGCAGCCAGGGGCTTAAGATATATTAAATTACCATGATTAGGACTTTAGGCATGGTTCAAGCCTGTTTGAGAGGCTGGGGAGCCTGAAAGTGGTGCTATTCATGTCTGGGGAGCAGGGTCAATAGGTCGGTGAAGTTCACAGGACCTGTTTCTATTCTTATGCTAACACAGAATACAGGCCCTAATGCTCACTGGCTTGGAAGATATAAATGATTGGGCAATAATCCACGGCCCTCCGTGGCAGGGGGAGCTGGTCTATAGCTAATTGCGCTCTGCCTGCTCTCCATTCAGGAGACGGCCATAATGATGTCTCTGAAAGACTGGCCGTTTTCTCTGCTCTCCTCTTTTCCCACTTACAGTTGGAGAGGTACACGATTGTGTTTTGATATCAGTGCACAGGGGCTTGGGCGTTTCTGAGTGCTAGTCTTGTACAAGAGGCTCTTGGTTCTATTGAGTGTATGGCTGCATACAGTGAGATGCTGTGTTCTGTTGACAATGACTGCTTACAATCCATTCTGAAGTTGGCTAGATGTTTTTCCCTCCACATCTCATAATGATAGCCACAGAAAATATGTCTATTTATGTCTCATAAAGCGTTTTAGGGACGATAGAGTTTGAGCTGTTAGACTCCCCAGGACTGTTTAGTCTCCTCCCTACTCCCCAGGACTGTTTAGTCTCCTCCCTACTCCCCAGGACTGTTTAGTCTCCTCCCTACTCCCCAGGACTGTTTAGTCTCCTCCCTACTCCCCAGGACTGTTTAGTCTCCTCCCTACTCCCCAGGACTGTTTAGTCTCCTCCCTACTCCCCCAGGACTGTTTAGTCGCCTCCCTACTCCCCAGGACTGTTTAGTCTCCTCCCTACTCCCCAGGACTGTTTAGTCTCCTCCCTACTCCCCAGGACTGTTTAGTCTCCTCCCTACTCCCCAGGACTGTTTAGTCGCCTCCCTACTCCCCAGGACTGTTTAGTCTCCTCCCTACTCCCCAGGACTGTTTAGTCTCCCCCCTACTCCCCCAGGACTGTTTAGTCTCCTCCCTACTCCCCAGGACTGTTTAGTCTCCTCCCTACTCCCCAGGACTGTTTAGTCTCCTCCCTACTCCCCAGGACTGTTTAGTCTCCTCCCTACTCCCCAGGACTGTTTAGTCTCCTCCCTACTCCCCAGGACTGTTTAGTCTCCTCCCTACTCCCCAGGACTGTTTAGTCTCCTCCCTACTCCCCAGGACTGTTTAGTCTCCTCCCTACTCCCCAGTACTGTTTAGTCTCCCCCCTACTCCCCAGGACTGTTTAGTTGTTCCTCTGTCCAAGAACGACTCTTAGGGTGTAGCAATGTAAATAGATGAAATTATAATGACGAGTATTTCATTTATTTACATATCGTTACACGGCACATAAAAGGTTGTTTTGTTCTCCTACGGCAAGCCTGAAGATTAATTTCTCAGTGATGGTAAGTATGAGGACCCTCAATGCCTCCCGCTACAATAGGCCCTATCTATCTCCTTATGACAAGCAGAAAATCTGAGAAGAATAAATTAATGAATACAAATGATCATGGAGTGCCATGTGACAGAACAACTGCAGTCAACAGCTCCTAAGTTCCTGTGGCTGAGACTGAGTCTAGTCAGCTCGTCTGGGAGCCTGGGTTGTTTCACAAGCATTTTTCACATTCACATAAATAGTCTAGTTTAGGCTGGGCTGGGAGTGTCATGGGAGTGGCTTCAGTTTATAGTGTACACATACAGAATGCATTTACATTATCCTATTCTGCTTCATACACGTTTCACCCCAAGCAAAAGTGGGGAGGATTCTGTAAGAGATGGGATATCTAAAGTCCTGTGAAATGAATTGTGCTTTTAGTCAGGGGTAAATGGTTTCTTTTGATAGTTGAAAACACTTAAAATACAAGGACAATATGTATATTATTGGAATTTTAAGTATTTTGTGCATTGAAAAACTGCAAGGTCAAGGGAACCGATTATGGTTTTGAATATACTGTAAAAAAATAAAATGTATATGTCATCCTTTATGACCTAATAGAGGATATGATTATAAGCATATTTCATTGTCTGTAATCGAACGATCCCACTTTCAGTGTCACTGTGAAAGAAATTCATGTCAGCTCCTGTCAATGGAGTTCATTCCATTGGCCATTGGGGAATAGACGGACAAGCCACTTAAACTGCGGTCATTACCTCTGACCCCTGGCTGCCCTAGTGGGCCCTGGGGAGACACTTAATAGCACTGACATCTAGGATTCTAACAGGTCCCTCTCTGAATCACATTCCCAGCATTGAAACCCCATCATCCCATCATCAAACTCATATTTACTATACACTGTATTGTTATTTTGCATTGATGAAAGCTTTTTTTGAAGTACCTGCATTTCAACATAACATTGCCCATTAGTGCTCCATGAACTGTCCGGTATCATAGAATGAAATGTAGAATTTAGGATAAAACACTTTACATAAAAGTGCAAATTATGAAAGATTACATGGATTTATAATAGACGGATAGTTATAGATTCACTGGATAAATTGTATGGGAAGGAATAGAAAATTATAAGGAATAACAATGTTAATTTTATAAACTATCTACAAACTAGTTAATTGTCTATAAACTACGTAAACACTTCATAAACTACTGTATTTATAAACCTTTTACATTTGTTCTTTGTTTTGTTACTTGCCTATTATCTATTCCAAGTTAAAGGTTTTACAATGTCTTAAAACACCCCAGGTTTGTTGTGAGCAGAACATTAACATGTTGATAAGCACGTGTCACTTTATTGGTCTTTGCAGGGTCAAGCTGTCCCTTTACAAGGCCAGGTCATAACCCTCTCTGGCCGGGGCATCCATCCAGCCCTGTTTGGCACTGGACTTAGAGATGGGATTGTCAGCACTATAGACTCACACTCAGCTTACTGCTTGATCCCCTCCTGATACTAAAACACAATAAAGTGCACTTTTATGCTAATTTCTGACATTATGTTTTAATTTCACCAAATTACATTCAGAGTGTCTTTTGAATGCTGTGGCTATTTGGGATAGCAAAATGTCTGCATTTTGACAGAAAGTAATACAGATTCAGCGACAAAAGAACGTGCAATAAACAATATTATATTTGAACCCTAACCCTAATTTTACCATATGTAAAGCAATCCATAAGCTCTTTATTGTAGGCTATTGTATCTGCAATTAAAACTCCTTTAAGGATGTAAACTAAATTGACTAGAATGTAAAGCTAGTGTAGTGTTCACGTATAGGGTATCTGAAACACTAATACATGGATGCAAAATGTTAGAAGTACGTATTCTTTTGAGATGTTCTATTGTAGGCACTCTAGAAATCTAAGCTAATAAACGATTCATAAAGATGTATCGACATTCTATTATTATACCGTTAATTTGTATAGGCTGGATATTAATGTTTCATTAAAAAGGTATCAGCGATAGGTGGCGCATGACATCAAGCTCGTCATAAAAACAATCTGTGAGAGAGTCAAAGATACTGAGTTGCCAGCTAATCTATTGGCAAAACGAAAGCTCCTTCACTTGGAATGGTCGAAAATAAAATATAACTTTTGATAACCGTATTGGATCTCTTTTGAATCAGAAATCACTTGAGGTATTTTGTCATCAACTAGACGTCCTCTTGGAGTGTGTTTCGGGTCAATCTATGACCAAATGTCAGTGACCTATGCAAATGATTCCCAATGTGGACGCGACTAATAATTCAGAGAAGACCTAGCCGTAAATTAGTTGTCAGACACATGATCAATATCACTACTTTACAGACTGGTTAAGTACAACACAAAATTAAATAATTATCTGCTTACCTTAATCACAGGCTTTATGAAAGCAATGATTCGTGAAAAATCTAAAAATCAGATGTAGGCCTAGCCTATTAATTTGTGTAAAATGTATTTGATTTTCGGATTCTTTTTTCTGCGGTCAATCCACGACGAATCATCTTTGAGGGGAAAGACGAGTTGCTTGTTTTGAGCCGACGAGTGTATGCTATCCAGTCTGAAGTCAAATGGCGAATGAGTGGCGATACTCTATAGAATTTAAAGAGCAATTAAATGTTCAAAACAACAACGCCTTCTGAGGGAGAGGGAGTTAGCTCAAACAGGGAAACTTCTGTAGGGGCATGTCTGTATAGGTACTTCTGCACACCTGTGTCTCAACTGGCTCTCTCAACTTCTAGACTTTCACTGTTTCTCTCTTTTTTGATTCACGTCTATTTTCTTTGCATGTTATTATGCCTTAGCACTTTAGATTTCGTCCAATCCATTGGCATGACTTCATTTCTCTCACGCGCATGCCTTATTAGGTTTTTGCAGAATCATGTTAGGTTATGTTCAATGTTTCTCCGTAATAATGTGTCATCTGTCACTCAAAATGCATCTGGTAAAAATTAATATGAAAGCAGTTACCCATTAAAGACCAGCAACCTTGAGAGCTTAGAATCGTTGGTAGGCTACTTCAGAAGACTTAACGAGGATGGTCTGTTTATGCCCAAATGGTTTTAGGCCTATATTCACATTTCAAAATAAGGTGGATGGTTGCATAATATCCACACTCAACTGGTTAATAGAAGCTCCAGACCTATCTACCATCAGCTTTCTATTGTGGTGTGCTGTCCAAGGTGCTGATATACAGTTGAAGTCGGAAGTTTACATACACCTTAGCCAAATACATTTAAACTCAGTTTTTCACAATTCCTGACATTTAATCCTAGTAAAAATTCCCTGTCTTAGGTCAGTTAGGATCACCACTTTATTTTAAGAATGTGAAATGTCAGAATAATAGGAGAGAGAATGATTTATTTCAGCTTTTATTTCTTTCATCACATTCCCAGTGGGTCAGAAGTTTACATACACTCAATTAGTATTTGGTAGCATTGCCTTTAAATTGTTTAACTTGGGTAAAACGTTTCGGGTAGCCTTCCACAAGCTTCCCACAATAAGTTGGGTGAATTTTGGCCCATTCCTCCTGACAGAGGTGGTGTAACTGAGTCCGGTTTGTAGGCCTTCTTGCTCGCACACGCTTTTTCAGTTCTGCCCACACATTTTCTATAGGATTGAAGTCAGGGCTTTGTGATGGCCACTCCAATACCTTGGCTTTGTTGTCCTTAAGCCATTTTGCCACAACTTTGGAAGTATGCTTGTGGTCGTTGTCCATTTGGAAGACCCATTTGCGACCAAGCTTTAACTTCCTGACTGATGTCTTGAGATGCTGCTTCAATATATCCACATAATTTTCCTTCCTCATGATGCCGTCTATTTTGTGACGTGCACCAATCCCTCCTGTAGCAAAGCACCCCCACAGCATGATGCTGCCACCCCCATGCTTCACGGTTGGGATGGTGTTCTTCGGCTTGCAAGCTCCCCCTTCCTCCAAACATAACGATGGTCATTATTGCCAAACAGTTCTATTTTTGTTTCATCAGACCAGAGGACATTTCTCCAAAAAGTACGATCTTTGTCCCCATGTGCAGTTGCAAACCGTAGTCTGGCTTTTTTATGGTGGTTTTGGAGCAGTGGCTTCTTCCTTGCTGAATGGCCTTTCAGGTTATGTCGATATAGGACTCGTTTTACTGTGGATATAGATACTTTTGTACCTGTTTCCTCCAGCATCTTCACAAGGTCCTTTGCTGTTGTTCTGGGATTGATTTGCACTTTTCGCACCAAAGTACGTTCATCTCTAGGAGACAGAACGCGTCTACTTCATGAACGGTATGACGGCTGTGCGGTCCCATGGTGTTTATACTTGCGTACTATTGTTTGTACAGATGAACGTGGTACCTTCAGGCGTTTGGAAATTGCTCCCAATGATGAACCAGACTTGTGGAGGTCTACAATTTTTTGGCTGATTTCTTTTGATTTTCCCATGATGTTAAGCAAAGAGGCACTGCGTTTGAAGGTAGGCCTTGAAATACATCCACAGGTACACCTCCAAATTGACTCAAATGATGTCAATTAGCCTATCAGAAGCTTCTAAAGCCATGACATTATTTTCCTGAATTTTCCAAGCTGTTTAAAGGCACAGTCAACTAAGTGTATGTAAACTTCTGACCCACTGGAATTGTGATACAGTGAATTATAAGTGAAATAATCTGTCTGTAAACAATTGTTGGAACGATTACTTGTGTCATGCACAAAGTAGATGTCCTAACCGACTTGCCAAAACTATAGTTTGTTAACAAGACATTTGTGGAGCGGTTGAAAAACAAGTTTTAATGACTCCAACTTAAGTGTATGTAAACTTCCGACTTCAACTGTACATACTGTCTTTAAGAGCAAGATACTGTAGTTTTCAGAGTCTGTGTCTCTAGGCTGCATTTACACAGGCTGCCCAATTCTGATCTTTTTTTCACTAATTAGTCTTTTGAACAATCAGATTATCTCTGAAAAAGATCTGATGTGAAATGATCTGATGTGATTGGTCAAAAGAGCAATTAGTGGAAAAATATCAGAATTGGGCTGCCTGTCTAAACACAGGCATCTAAACTTCAATATCAATCATTCCTGTATTTCCAATAAAATAAAATAAAGAATCTCTTGGACATCTGTTGTATTATTTATTCTGTATACACATTCAACTCAAACAGCAACAGAAGTCATGACAAGTCAGAACTCAATTACAAAAACATGTTTTGTATGAAGTTTGTGTACAAGTATGTGTCACTTTCTTTATTGCACGTATGTTTGAAACAGTCTATCTCTCTGAATAATGATAATAATAATAATAATAATAATAATAATAAGGGAATGAGACGGCTATTAATCTGACTGCTTCAATACCGTATCCAACACATTTTATGTTGAACATTCCCTGATCACTATGAACACATGCAGATCATATTTGTAATACGAAAAATGCAGCTTTTGATGCATATACAGCAAATGGATGGAATCTTCACCAAACAATGTCTTTCTTTTCACTGTGACAGTCAAACATTAAACATGCAACACTGCCAGAGGGTGAGTCATTCACATGTATTTGCATAGGGTAGTGAGGTCTAATCATAAAGTGATTCATTGCACATGACAGAGGATAGACATCCAGAGAGCTTCTCTTGTAAACAGACCACACATTAGGGCACTAGAGTGCTGCTCCGAAGCACAATACACTCCAGAGTACTCTGAAGAGTACAATAGGCACCAAAGCACATACGCACACACACACCTGTCCTTAAATGAAGGTATGAACACATGTTGATCACATCCCTTTTTGATTTCACGTCATACACAAATTGTTTTACATTTTGCTGTAATGTTAAAAGTTCTGTTGAAACTATACACTCTCAGCCGGGGACAAAGATAACATTGATTACCCAAAGTGCAATATATCTGCAGATAATCAGTGTGCAACTTCTGCAAACAATGTCTTAAAATATCTCCAAACATTGTCTTTACAGTAAATCTCTCCAAGCATTGTCTGTTAACTTTACTGGGGATTATTCAGTGCCCTCATTTCTCAGTGTTTGACTGGAGAAGATGCCAATGAGGAAGGCCTTGCGTGACATCCTGGCTTCTGACATGCTCTTCCCACTGGTGCTTCTAGACTGACTGTCAGGGCTCAGGGCTCAGGGCTCAGGGCTCAGGGCTCAGGGCTCAGGGCTCAGGGCTCAGGGCTCAGGGCTCAGGGCTCAGGGCTCAGGGCTCAGGGCTCAGGGCTCAGGGCACAGGGCTGGATGGAAGAGGCTTCCCCTGGAGGTTGTCAACACCATCAGGACCTGGAGACACAGAGATCAGAAACAACATGTAAGTCACCCACATCACATTGCTTAACACAGGAACACAGGACAAGCTTCTTGGCTAACTGTAAACAGTGAGCAGTATCTGAGTATTGTTTTAGGTCACAGTAAAATGGAGGGATGACAATGATCTTAGCCTCAGGATTAGCTTGATGGAATCTAGTTTGTGAGCAGGGAATGTGTCAGTCAGGGAATGATTAGTAAAAAAATGTGGATGTACAGTCTTCCATCTATTTCTACATTGGGTTATTCAAAATACATAAACACCTGTTTTTGTACTTGGAGTACGCCAATAGAAATGTTATGAATAATAAGGACAATTGTGTTACAGTATGTGCAAAGCAGTTTCACTGAGCAGATGTAAAAAAATAAATAAAATGGACTCGACAGAAACAGAAACGGGACAGATTTTGCCAACACAAAGAATCATTGTGAATTCCTGCGGTATATTCAAGTTTCCTGATAACTGTGTTTATTGCTTCATCCTTGACTGTCATCAACTTAACATCTAATACAAATCAAGCGGTCTCTCATCAAGTTTTGAATATGTACAGGGGCAGTCTACCCGCACCAAATTATATATAGAGAGGTTTCTGGACAATTTAATCCCACCGGGGGACTTGGCCAGAACCTTTCTCTGTCAATTTTCACCCTCTCCCTTATTCAAGCCCCCTCTTTCTTTCTCTGCCTCCACAATGCGGGATCTCTCCCTCTTTCTTTTTTATGTTCTCTCATATATTTTTTTCTCTGCAGCTCCCACCCCCCAAACCCTCAGACAGCATGCAGCTTATGCAAATCATCAGCCTTTTATGCTCAATACTCGTCTTCAGTCCTGAATGAGACCTCAACAAAACACACACACACACACTCAGGTTCATTTAAAATGTACAAATACACATAGCCCCCAGTGTTCTCACTCAAAGTCTTTAGTGCCATTCCACTCCATTTGGATTTGAAAGCCCCAACCTGACTGGATGAGCTCCCGGCTAGTATGGTGGGCAGAGGCAGACAGATGAGAGGGTCCTGCTTCTACTGTCCCAGAGAGGGAGGGAGGGAGGGAGGGAGGGAGGGAGGGAGGGAGGGAGGGAGGGAGGGAGGGAGGGATGCATAGGAGAGAAGATGGGATGGGAGAAAGATGGAGGGAGAGTGAAAGAGACAGGGAGGTAAGGAGTGAGTGATGGAGGGAGGGAGAGAGGGGAGTCTGATGAATATAAAATGTTGCTGTGTTCCCAGGCTCTGGGCTGTGTGGTAGGGGACAGGAGGGGGACAGGAGGGGGACGGGAGGGGACAGGAGGGGACCAGAGTGGGGGGACAGGGTGCCTTTGCCCAGCTGTAAGGGGGACCTAAGGGACTCCTCACACACTCTCTGACAGGCTGTCCCTTTCACCAGCACATAGCTGGGCCCGCCAGGCCCGCTACCATAACAACGCTGCAGCCCCTCTGTCATAGCAACGCCACGGAAACGCCACAGAACACTGGGCTCTCCCAGCCTGCCTTGGACACGACCATGAGGGGAGAGGATGGGAGGGGGGGTTGACAAAAGTAGATGAAGAAGTACTGAATGTGAATCAGAGTCTAGACATTCCCACTGCTGTGAACTTGAACTTGACAGACAGCCTGAAATGTTGACAGGCCATGTGAGTGATGGGCAGATAGGGAGATACAACTGCACAACGGAGGTGCAGACTGTCTAGTGATACATTTCCTTAACCTTTTCTAAATGATCCCACAATAAATGGATACAACATGCCTGTCTAACATTTATGTTCAAGTGGTCATTTCAACTAGCTTGGTTGACCAATTGCTTGCCCCATTTGGTGAATACACCATAGCCTTTAGCTAGGGCTGTTATGGCTGTTGTCTCCATACTAATGCCTGTAAGCTGAGGCAGGCCCATGTCTGGGGGTCCAGGCTGTTTATGACCACTGGGCCGTGGGAAAAAAAAGAGATGTGAAAGGTCCCCTGTCGCCGTTATAAAGCTGAGAACAAACCTTGGCAGGATAATCGCGTTTATCCCCAGATTAAGACGGGATCGCAGCTGAGGTATCCTCACAGGGGGAGAGGAGAGGGAACGTAAAACACACAACCTTTAGACAAAGCTCAGAGTAGGGTGTGTGATTTAGTCCCTTTTACGGACGGGTTATAACATTGTTCGTGATGGAAGAGGACTTTGTGATTTAATTGTGTTTGTCTAAATGGGTCTGAACCCACCAGTCAGTTGTTAATTCTGCCTGGATCATGGTGAAAAAACTGTCTTGATACATTGGTTGTGTTTAGCAGGGGGGTCTTGATAAAATCCACAAGGCTTCGGCTACAGTAGGTCACAGTACAATGTGGGATGTGGGAACCACAGCTTTAGGTGTTCAGTGGAAGTGTTACAGAAGCATTCACAGCCACCATTCTGTTCTTATCGTTAGCCCATTCTCTAACAGCCCACTTGACCTCATGAGAAATGGGAGAATAGAGCTACGGTAACACTCTGAAAAGAAATAACTCATTTTATAGTCATAACCCAAGTATGATTGGTATCTTGCATTTGATTCAGATTGAGCTCCTTAGTGGGATAATACAAGGTGGTTCCAGACAGCTCCCAGACCCCTGTTCACCCTGTCTATTAACATGCCAGCTGCAGCCTCTGCCACATGGAAACACAGACAGACACTCAGAGGCAGAGAGTATAGCCCCTCCCCCAACACACACACACACACACACACTGACTATCCACACACACATATACACACACAGAAGTGTTAATAAGTGCATAAAAACATATGTGCACACACGCAAACACACATGTACACACACATCCCCACCACCTTACTTTCTGAATGGATAAAACTGTTAACGCTCAAACATAATTTCTCTCTTATTACAACTGTTTCAAACAGTCTTCTGTGCTATCTCTCTCACATTCTCTGTCATTACTTTTGTTTACCTCTCATTCCTTAGTTCCTGCATACATTATCACCTATTATCTTCATTGTCTGTATGCTTTGCTGTGAAATACTGTTGTCTGCCCCTTGGTAAAAAAACAAAAACTTCTCTCCCTCCTTTCTCTCTCTTTTTCCCTCTGGCTGCCTCCTTTAACAGGGTAATATATTGTGATTGCTGTTTAATTAATAGCCTGTCTGACTGTGGCAGAAGGGGAATCAGGAATACAGTCTGCCACCCAGCTCAAATGTAACACGACATTCTCAATGCCAATTTGTTAATCCACACTTATTGGAAAATGGAACAAATGATGCTTTTTATAATCCTTCGATTCTGTAAAGATTTTACATCTGGGAATTATTGAAAATTGTTCTCCCATAAACAACCATTAATATGCTGGCTGTTATAGACACAAGGTAGTTGGAGCTTTTATGAGGGGCAGTAACCCTCACTGTACTCAGTGAGTTAAGATACGTTTTCCAACATTGTAACTATTAATTATAATAATAGGGGGGGGAGGGGGGGCTGCTTTTCCAGGGGCCACTCTCATGGTTTTGGCGCTAATGCAGACATCTGGCAGTGTCTGGTCTGGAGCGTCTTTCCCACCCCATTACCCCCTGTGTCTCCTGCAGCACCCACCCACACAATGGTGGGAAAGAGGGGTGGTGGACCTCCGTCAAGTGCTCCCCTCACAAAGCAGTCATTGTGGAGGGGAGCCAGGAGCAGAATGATAATGTGGACTCCATCTACTGTTTACCAACAGGCAGACTAGCTACAGACAGACAGCTGCAGTACACAGTGCACTACACCGACCTGCAGCCCTGCAGCCCTGCAGCCCAGGCTCGAAGCTCACAGCTCACTGTTGCTCTCTACTCTGTTCCCCATTACCAGGGGCTAAAAGCAACATTTAACAGGAATCTGTATCGTTGTTTTGTATGTGGGTGATACTCTGTGTGTGTGTGTGTGGATGTGGATGTGTGTGCATGCGTGTCTTTCTGTTCACGTGTGCATTTCAGACTTCCGTGTCTATGGGCGCCCTACAATGTGGCATCTGTCACATTATGGAAAGATAGCATTGTCCCATGCTCTTATAGAACACATTTAAATTCAAATCCAGCCAGATCACCCGTGATACAAATCAGTATTAGACGTCCATCCATGTCTGAGGACGTCGGGAGATGATGTGGAAATCGGCCACTAGGGGCAACAATGAGCGCTGTTACCTTCAAGTAGGTTTCGGTTTTGCTAGTGTGTTGTGGACGGGGATGGCGGATGGGCTTAACGTTGCATGTTCGAATGCAGCGATAGAAAGTTGTTTTTGAGATTTTTGTTTTAAGCCTATCCCAAACCTTAACCCTTACCTTAACCATTTGAAGATAATGCCTAACTTTAAGATTTCGGAGTTAATGTCTAAACTTAACCCTAACCTTAAACATGCGGAGTTAATGCCTAAACTTAACCTTAAACACTTCGAAATTTGACGTTTGGAACAACTTCGAAATTTGACTTTTGAGAAACATGGATGAATGTCTAATTCTGATGTGAGACTGTGAGAACTTGTTGTTCAAATCAACGTGTTTTCGTTCGCGCAGCCAATGTCTAATTAAAAGTGCATCTCCTCGGCCCATGTGCATGCAGTATGCAACATCACCAGCCATTACAGTAAAAGCATCTGGCTTAACCTGGTGCTGTCCTAGGTGCTGAATTAGATTCCAATGATACTGCATTCACTGACAAACCTCTGATTACATACTGTACCACTGGCTCCCACCACATCACCACCAAATAATTTGCTGTGTCCAGCGTTAACAATCATTGTTGAAGACAATGGGGAGATATGCATGTAGACTACTGTAACAGCAATAGTCTTCTTCATTAACTGGGAACTAGGCCATATGAAATCAATCCACCCAATGAAAACAAAGAGGTCAGTAATGTTTACAGATTACATAACCTTTAAACCCCTGTCAACCAGGAGGATTATAGAAAGAGCATTCTTTATATCACCCCCCAATTAGTAGTAAGAACCATCCAAATACAAGCCCACTGTCTCTGAGTAAATGGGACATGAAGCATCAGGATCAAAATACGTCTATTTTAGTCCCACAGTCAGTCTGAAATTGAACAGTCAATTTATCTGCATTCATGTGTTGAAAGTAGAATATACAGTATATGAGAATTTTATGACAGATATATGGTGGAAAAGGATCACTGTAAGAACTTTCGCTCACATGAATGCAAAATGACTCACATCCGTGCTCTGTGTAGAAATTATTAATTAATTGATACAAGGCAGATGTGATAGCATTCGAACACAGGAATAGACTTAACAAAGCATATTCAATGTCATAGGCATTTACCTTGGGCGCACGCGCACACACACACACACACACACACACACACTTATCATCATATTTACATCAAATGCTATTCATTCTGGAAAATTCCTCTGTAAGATTCCCTACAATTGATCGTAGGTTTAATTTACACATCGTGTGTGGAGCTAGTCCTTTGCTTCATCCAGTAAGCTTCTTTATGTCTGCCCATTCCTTTATTCTAAGCAGTGACGCATCTGCGATGGAGGCCTTGAGAATATGCAAATCAGGTATGAGGAGGCCCCTCCCCCCTATGGAGAGACTGCTAGTCTAATTAAAGCTTGCTTGGGCATTAAAGGCACAGTTATCCTTTGTTGTATTAAAGGCATAGTGGATTTCCTTCATCATATTAAAGGCAAAGTTTTTCTTTGTTATGTTACTAAAATACATAGTGGTTAATCATTTATCCTCTCATGTACTGTACATGATGATGAATACATGCAAGTATGGGTAGGCTAGGCTACTGTAGATCTTTCATCTGGTAGGCTAGGCTAGGCTACTGTAGATCTTTCATCCAATGCATGTAAGATGTATAATCACTCAACAAGCGTTGTGATTTTATTTTTGTGTGTGCAAATAATTAAGCATACATTTTTTGTAATATGAATAGGTTAAATGTTGCTCCAAATAAATGCAATTTACCTACATGATTTAGTGGGGTATTATCCCTAAATCAAAATATCATAGAAACATAATATACCACATGATGTCAGGTGGAACTTGTCTATAGACCTATTTTTTTTTTGTAATTAAATGAAATCATAATTTAACAATTGACATTATATTTAACATATAGGAACCATTAGGCTATATGTATTATAAGTATCTGGTGTGGTTTTGTTTGGGTGGCCTTATAGGCTTCATAAAAAGATACCCTACTGTGAGCTATTATCTACACTGGCTTTTACATTACATTAGTTACAGTAAAGGGACTTCAGGATTTAGGGGATATTTGGTTAAACTGGATATTTTTACATTTGGCAAAAAATAATCCCACATTTTCCACTGTGTCTCTTGAAGCTAAAACCCACGCGCATACAAGGCTGCGGCGCGCGCCTCTAATGTGCTGCTGCGCCTTTAAAGAGGGCTCCGCTTTCTCTCCTCGTTTCTATGCAATTATGTTAATATGCAGAGCTTGTCTGGTGCTCTTCATTAACGGCTGCAGTTGCATCATTGTTTCCTTTATTTGTAATCTCTGTAAAGACAATGATTCAGTAACAGGCTATATTTATGTGTTTTCTTCCTTACAAATATGTAGTCTTTAATAGTGATGGATGAAGTAGGCCGTATGCAAAGCCTTTTTATAAATATTAGCGTTTATTTGTGGGCTTTCTATTGCAACAAATTATCCTATCTCAAGGTCGTGCTTTGCATCGGGTTTGTGTTGGACATCGGTTTCTAAATAGGCAGACAAGGTCCTACCATCAGTGAGTATGCGAATAATTTCTTGTTCAGAATAATATTATTATTTATTTTCGATATCAAATATATTAAGTAAATTGTGAGATTAAATATATTTGATATTGCCTTGCAGTCTCCGTAATATTAGACTTTGTGAAATTCAGTTTTATACTAACGTTATATCAACCACATAACCTACAAAAGGTAGCCTACCTTTTTTTACATTTATCATGCCATTTTCATATTCCTAGCTTGTTAACATAATTGTCCAGCTAATTGTCTCAACGTGTAATTTCTCAGTTGCATAGCAACAGCAGTCTCTGCAATGAAAGCAATGACCTGCTCTGATCATTATAATAATTTCATCCTGTTCTGTGACCAAGAGCCACATTTTCAGTTCAAGGTGAGATGCCTATAAGGTAAACTTCAATACCTATGTCCTCTCAAACTATTATAGAAACATCTATAGTGTATATAAATATATTCTATAGAAATACATTTGCCCTGTTATATTGACTGATAATTTAAAGCTATGAAAAATCATACTCCAATTCTACTCTTCAGCATAACCCAGATGATAATCTAAATAAAACATGTTGTACTGTACACCACCCAACATGCCTGACACATAGGCCTAGCCTACTGTACTGTAAATAGTGTTTCCCTCTCTATGATAAACACACAGATGCAACCATAGTTGTTGTTGTCTTCCTTATTTTGTGAATATGCACGTTTTTCATGACAGATGTAAATAAAAAAAAGTGCTGATGATAAGGATATATAAACTGTAGTTAATCTATGTTATGCATAAAGGCGACATCTGAAATGACGGAAACTACGTTTATAGCTTAATATCAAGTAGCCAAAGGGACCAAGAGAGGAAGTAAACAATGGGGTGTAATGATGGAAAATTAAAAGGCCTTTCACTTTGTATTTTGTCATTCCATGTGCAATGTAAGCAATATCCACATCTTTAAAATGACAGTATATACAGGAATAAATGTAGCTCCAAGACATATGGTAGGGTGCATACGAATGTGCATGTTATGTACAATAGTCGTGCAACATATAGAAGATGTACATAGGTATGAGACACATTCTAGTATGAGGTATGAATGCATACACAATAGACGTATCGCGAGTGAGACAGACGTTGTCGGCTAAGTATGAGACAAACAGCGGTTTGAGATGTGAGCGTTGATTGTAGGTTTGACACTGATTTGAAGGTGTAATGACTAAAGAGTGAGCTAGCTCTGATCTGTGGCTGAAGGCCACAAGGACATCATCATCATCTCACATGACCAGATTTATGTAACCTGGCAGTACAAGGAGTTGTGTGTGTGTGTGTGTGTGTGAGAGAGAGAGAGAGAGAGAGAGAAAGATATATGTGCAAAATTAGGATTATTTAAGAGATAAATAATTATTCATATAGAAATACATGTATTTTAATGTATTGTAAAAAAAAAACTGCTTGTGTGTTGCAATGTGTGCTGAACGCACATTACAATCAGAAAATCAAACAAGTCTATTGTCAGATTGTTAATGCAATGCCTCGTTAACATCTAAACGGTAATGGATGGGGCTGCTTTTACTCTAGCCTACGAGCGTTCATTTATCTAATATCTCCTAAGCCCTGACACACTCGTTAGCCAGTTCAGACTGGAGAGGGTAAGATGATAGGCCTGAGAGAGGCTAGCCTACTGATGAGGGGAGTGATGGAGAAAAGCCTGATAGAACCAATGATGCAGCCAGCCCTACCTCATGCCAACACAGCCATTTTAGGAGCAGCAGCAAGACTCTCCATCAAGATGGCTTCCGTAGCTCAGCCCCAGTCAGTCACACAGAGTCCTCTGGCTGCCTGCGAGGGGGGCCGCTCTAACTGGCAGCTCCTTTGTCCCCGTTGGCACAGGGTGGAGGCATCTCGCCTGTCCTTTTCTCCGGGGGCACAGATGGCACCAAAGGCTTCCGGTGATGGAGATTTAAGGAAAGAGGGACAAGGGGGTCGGCCTTTTTCTTCCCCTCCTGCTTTCTCTTTTTTTGTGAAGACTGTGCCACTTTCCCCTCGCTCAATCCATACCTGGTGTGAATGGCTGGCAGTCACTGTGGAGGAAATAAAGCACAAAACAGACCCCCTTTTATCACTGCCATGGCAACTACCACATAATCTGTCTTTAGGGAAATAAAAGGACAGAATAACTGTAATTCCTTTGTATCTGACACAGTCACACCACTACAAGATACAAGTCTCTGGGTGAAGCGTTTGATAGTAATCTTAATAGAGTGCAGAATTAAAACTGTCTGGTTATTTGACTCAAGCAATTGTGTACAGTAGGATATATGGCATATATTGTATTGGCTTTGTGCTACCCATAGTGGCTGCAATGTTGCTTTAGTGTGTATGTGAGCCTGCTGTCGTTTCAGACGGTGGGAGGGGGTCAGTGTATTAGAGACAATAGAGAACGAGCTGCTCTCAACATCGTTAATTAATTAAAGGGGTTGCCAGCTCGTCAGAGAGTGGTTAGATGCCGGCGAGAAAAAACCTTACCCGCCTGCCACCCTAGACCTTGCCAGCACAAAATGCTTTGTTGTGGTGCGTTGTGCCGTTTAGCAGATGGTCTAATGCAAAGAGCGCACTTGTTCATCAATAGTTATTTATTTCACAAAAAAAGATTCAAGAAGAAATTGATGTAAAAGACACTCATAATACTCATTTCTATTTTAGCATTCTAATCTATGCCTTCATGAATAAAAGGAGGACATATAGTTTCAGGTTGTATGATGTACTCAGAATAGCAATCTGCTTGGTACTATGTCAGGTCAAATGAATTTAGCGTCCGTAAAGGAGGTTATTCTATGATTAGCCTATAAAAGCAGAGCATGAGAGAGGGAGTGGGAGATGGAGACTATAGTTCCTCCATCTTCAGGGAGAATGCATTTTTGAAGATCATTGAGGAACGTGGGTGGTGGGTGGGTGGCGGGTTGGAAAACAAAACCCAGATGAGATGAAACAGGCAGACAGCCTATTTGTAAACAGAACGGATTCGGAGGAAAGAAGTCGCTGAGGCAGATGCTGAAGTTTCAGTGTTTTTTCTCCTTTACTCCTCCTCTGCTCTTTCTGTAGTACAAAGCTGAAGGCAGCAGCGTCAGAACCTGACGACTACAGGGAGCTGGCTCAGATCTGGGTCACGCTGCCACCAGCACAAACCAGGAACATACTGGAGCTTTTACACATCGTCATCTCCACCAAGGCTCCCATGAAGGCATAGAGAAACCTGAAGCCAAGAGCCACGGAGCTGCATCCTAGCACCTGTCATTCACACCACCATTGGTTCATGTTCATGTTCTTTTTCCAACCTCTCTCTCATATTCTCTCATCTCTCATCATGCCTCTCTATATCTGCCATTAGGTGTTATCCTACCATATTATATGCACATGTACTGTATACCTTACTTACCATTGAGTAGACAGCATGTGTTGTTCATACTGCAGAGTTTCTGGGTGTCTCTCAGGCAGCCACTGCAGTGACAAGGGCGCTGGATCAACCTTTGACAATAACAAAGACATTTCCAAATACAATACAATGCAATAGTGCAAAAAAAGCTAAACGTATTCACTAAAACAATACGCTTGAATTCTCATCACTAACATTGAGCGACAATTAATTAGACAATTGTTGGGTTATAGAATAGTCATGCCAAGGGTTCTTCTACAACAGGCAAGGGACACGTTTATATGGATTGGGCCTTGAGAAGAATAGAGTAGTGAGGTAGGTGTGGCTGATTTGGATAATGTCTCCATTCTTATTGGTTGGGATTTGTATGGACCAGAGCCTGCATTACAGTTATTGATGAGGAGATTCAGATAGGTAGGTTGGAGGTGGTAGACACAAGGCTTTTGTTTGGAGTATAGTAGAGGTGCAATCAGCATGCAGTTAGTGAAGAAAGGCGAAGGTACAATAAATAAGAATGGATATCTTAAACAGAAATTGAGATTGATTAGAATAGGATGTGTTCAAATCAAGTGAGTTAATAGTAAGTAGTTGATCATTTCCATAATCAACAATTAGCCTACTCTCAGTATTAAAAGACCTGAGTGGGAATTTAGATATAGGCCTACACTTAGGTAATGTAAGGCTCGCAATAGACATCAATTGTCAGCGGTTTTGGTTAAGGACGAGATTATCAGAGCAGCGACTGGTAGGCCCTATGTCACTGGGTTGACCAGTGGAAATTCTAAATTGTCTGGTGACACACTAGAATGGAGAGATCCGGCCGGTCGTGGGAAAACCTTGCTCGGACTTTTCACAAATCCAGCGTGTAGCCAGCTCCTTTACTGAATCAAACCAATTAGCCAGGAGCGCACTCCAGCCATTGAGCGCCACTGTAGGCTCTGAGAGGAGTTGTTGGTTGAATGAAAATGCATCCCCGGATTTGGTTCTCCAAGAGAAGCTATAGCAGTTGCCTTTTGAGGGACAGCTATAGGACCGTGAAGGGCCAGGCATAAAAAAGTCCAAATTGAGACACTTGAATCATTTGGGCCGATTAGGTGTGCGCACAATGCGTAAAAGTATTATGTGACTCACTTGGGAGGTATAATGCATTTCAAATCTACAAAAACCATGAATATCTTAAGCGTTATTCCTTTCTAGACAACACAACTCAATGTGAGAACACAACTACATGAATAGCTTGACTTAATATCGACTGAACGATATCATTAGCCTACGTTTTTTTCAGAATTTCAGTGAAAGGGGTAGGTAAAGCCTACATAGCTCATCTTAATCAGGGCAGTCTTTTTCATAAGCGTTGGCCTATAGTAGGCCTAAATACGTCATAAAGGCTAATATCAGCCATTTTCTGGAAAATCCAAATGTTTCCACGTGAGACAAGAATGATATCAATATGAGCTACAAATATTAATATATCTGATTAAACCTTAATTTAATGTGTTTGCGTGTTCGTAAACCACATTTATGCAGAGAGAACTATAAGGAATACAGCCTCAACTAGGGATACTTTGATGCAACAAAGCTTTAATCATATTCAGGCCTGAATATCAATTGTTACAGTTCACTCATATGACTGGATAAAGTTATTTATTCCTCTGACCGGAACAAAGGCCTTTTCCGAAGTATTTTTCGTTTTAGAAGATGTTTTAGGCAAAAACACTCTAGATACCTTGAGTGATAGAATAAATAAATATATAAAGATAATTCTTACTCCAAGCATACTAATCAAATGTGGGCCAAATATACACTTAAATTCACAATATGATTTTTACTCCATTGTAGAAAATGTTGACTTTTCATTTAACACATGTTTATAATAAGTGATTAGAGAAAATTGTTATAACTTACCGGAAAGGCACTGCGGTATTGGGCTGTAATTGCATATCAATTATGTTATTTTGTGTCTTTACTTCCAGACACAATTTATGACTGTCCGAGTCGCAGTTTGGATGACATTCCTACTTTCGGTTAGCTAGCTTTATGACGGCCGAGTAACACTCATACAGCTAGATAACCAAAGATAGCAACCGACTCCTTCTCGAAGCATAGTGCCAGAGTATCGTATGGGTTCCACCTAACATGAAGAAAAAAAAACATTTTGTTAATGCAATAATTTGCCTAATAATTATATTGTTACCACCAATTGTTATCCATAAATCTGCCACACACAAAAAATACATCAATAGACATACCAAATAGAAAACTATTATTGCTCAAGAAATATATCCTATTATTAATTAATGTGCAGGCCATGGGGTCAATGAATAAGACTCTGGGAAAGGTTTTAATCTGTCTCCATCTCTAACTATTCTCACTGATATAGACTCATGCATGGTGACATCACTAGCATATAGGCCTATAGGCCTACAAGCCTGGCATGGACGTGCAACCAGCTTCCCGCCTTTTCCGAAAGCTCCCTAAATTATACATCACTTAAATAATCGCCATATTAAATCCCAAGTCACTTTAGAGTAAATCGATCAATAGACTCTCAACCAGAGGAGGACTTGGCTAACCTTGTATTTTTCTATTCATAGGCCTATAGCTCTGCTCCCACACACCATCACCATCTTCACCACTTAGCATTCCACTCCCACTATATCTCTTATGACAATAATGAGGATCAATTCATGTAAAAGAATATCACAGGCGATTTACATGCATCGATTGACATCGTATTTGCACGCAGTAGGTACGTTATTATAGGCCTAGTGACTTTTCCAGAAAAATAGCCTGTGTCTATTATGGTGAGGACTGCACCGCACTATACACCATCTATGATCATTATAATGAAATTATGATGATGATTATTATTACTGTCATATTATTATTGGAATCCTTAGTCTATAGGCTATTTATATCTGGATATAATTTAGTTTCTTTCCCCTCCCACACTAAAACACAATTAGGCTATTCATTCACTCATTCATTCATTTCTCACAAGAGAGTGGAAAAAAAACAAGCTAAATCATGTAATCAAGAAGAACGCGTGTAGGCCTTTAGACCATCATTATTTCCCCAGGTTTAGTATTGTAGCTAGTCTATCTTTAATGAGCCTTCTGCACATGTTTTAATACAGACTAACCTTGTGATGAACCCACGTTTCCCTTTATCAGTGCGTCTGACGTCATAGCTTTTAATTGAAAAAGTGACGAATAATAGTGATCTTGTAAGCAATTTCCAATTAATTTCGATTTAAGACATCAAGAACTTAACACAACGCAATGTTGTTTGTTATTAATATAATGCAACAATGAAAAGATTTACAGAAATTGATACAACTTTATTGCTATGTTAGAGAATAGCCTAAATAAGTGCATATTCTATGTACATTTCTTTGTATGTGAAAAGGTGTGGATATTCCTACAAAGCAGTTAGGTTACCAGGCTATAGGCTACATTTAAAACTGCTCCATTTCATCACACCGACTATCTTACTAAATTAATGTAAAAACGAATATAACCAATAGACCATACAAATAAAACCCCTAGCAGTATCTGCATTACCAAAAGGACTGCTTTTATTTCACAAACAGGCCTATACATGTCATAGAGGCTATACAGGGCAATGTAGATCTATCTGCTCTTTCGATTATATAGGCCTAGGCTACAGTTGATCAGATCAGACACAGGTTCATTTGTCCCATAATTAGCCAACTTTATGTAGACTAGATCAATTCAAACACTTTAACACTGTATATATATAATTGATGCTCAGAATTGATGGCTGCGATATGGTAAACAGAGATCAGTGTCTGCAGCTAGCGGTAGGCTATGTAGCCTAAAATAAACTCATATCGACGTCTATTGAATAAGGAAGGCTTACTTTTCAATGTGAGGAAATTTGTCCTGGTTCTTTTGCCATCCAATGGAGGGCTGCGCATCCGCGTGGAAGGCAGCAGTAAGGGTTCCGGTATAGGATGAGAAGCATATGGCTAGCCTATAGAATAGGTTTTTACCGAGGAAATGAAATCAGATTATTTACCTATGAAGGGAGGACATGCGTCTGTACAGAAAACGATAAACGCTTCTCATCCCAAGTCCGCCTTCGAAGCACGCCGAGGCAGCCGCGGAGGCAGCCGGTTTCTAAAAGGCGCTGTCGATGGTCAAACCCCGAATCTGTTTTGGAACGATCCATGTTGA